>NW_021526570.1:0-10473 GCF_001605985.2 Dendrobium catenatum | reverse complement strand
CTTTACTTCATTATTTTATAAAGATGTTTTTTTTAAGTCAAGTAATGGGTGGATTCCTTTTCTCATATCCAATTAATTTCTTGAGTTAGGTCATTGATTCCAAAAGACGATTCTACCCCTAAGAAAATGTCTGAGCTAAGGGTAACCATGATCGGATATTTTACTATTCTATAGATTGATGAGCTTATTAACACATTAACTCACAAATTTTTAAATCAATCACATGGAATACTATATCATGTTCATGCCTTGTTTTTTTTTTTAAAAAAAAAGGGATCTCTTTTGCTTTACTTTCTTGTACCCTCCTTTTTGATATGTCAAAAGGGGGAGAAGTTTATGAGGTTCCTTTTTTCATCAATCCTGAATTTTTGCTATTAACTGTTTTTGTAGTGTTTTGCCATCATAGAAAAGGGAGAGATTGTTGCAAACCTATTTTTTATGTCTTATATTTTGATGATTGACAAACACTATTTCTCTTGGACTACTTGTTATTTCTAACTTTTCAAATATCAACCATTCCTAATAGAAGTGTTGAATCGAAGATCGGACGATCAAGAAGGAGCCAAGTTCAGGATTGCGTAGGTTTAGGGTTGAATCAGTCTATACTTTTGATTTTCACCTTTTGAGTCTACTTGTAATGGTCAAAGAGACTGATGCTAAGTAACCCTACACACAAACACT
The DNA here is from genome assembly GCF_001605985.2 of Dendrobium catenatum. Classification (NCBI taxonomy): domain Eukaryota; kingdom Viridiplantae; phylum Streptophyta; class Magnoliopsida; order Asparagales; family Orchidaceae; genus Dendrobium; species Dendrobium catenatum. Next base: position 9,792 of record NW_021526570.1, on the reverse strand, counting down.
TGAGGGGCTTAGAAATTCTTTTTTTGCCCACATCGGCCCGGCCGATATTTATATCGTCCGGGACGATCAGCTTAAAATAGAAAGTCTAAGAAATGATTCTTAATTAAGGTAGTCGTCATTAACATATCGGCCTGGACGATACGTGTATCGGCCAGGACGATAAGCTCAAAACAGAAAGAAGTAGCCGCCATAGTCAATTAAGGTATACTATAATTTTAAATTATTGGCCAGGACGATCCACATATCGGCCTGGATGAAATTATCAAATTATGCCTTAATTGATAAGGAAATCAAGGGAGTAATTAACGATGATTGATACGATCATATCGTCCTGGACGATCGCAGGATCGGCCAGGATGATCCATTCAAAAACCTTAAGTTACTTCAGGACGATAAATATAAGCCAGCTCGTATCCAGGGCTATTGTTAGGACAATTTTCCTCTGATTTGAACTGATCGGCCCGGACGATCATGAGATCGGCCTGGACGATCAAGCCAATTTTCAATCGTCCAGTTTTGCATCCAGGGTGATGCTCTGGCCGATCTTCTTTGATTTGTACTGATCGGCCAGGCCAATGTCCAGATCGGCCTGGATGATATTGTCGGCAACTTGCAATTAATGAGCTCCTTTGAATCTCTTCTATTTAAGAGCTCTTGTTAAACATTTTTAAGAGACCTTTGGCTGCTGCCTTGACCTGAGAAGATCTTGAGGAGAGAAAGAGAGATAGGAGAGAGAGAGAGAGGATCTTGTGAGGGGGAGCTTGTGAGGGGATTCACAAGGGTTGCTTCAAGGATCGCTCTGCTTCATCTTCGTGTAGAGTTTCTCGTCCGTGGAAGGGTCGGTAGAGGTAAGGAGTTTGCTTTTGGTTTTGGTTCTCTGCCAGCTTCAGGAGGAAGCAAAAGGAGGTAGGTTCTCTGCCTTGCCGGGGTGGCAAAAAGGAGGTTTTTGTAAGGGCTTCTCTGCCTAGCCGTGGGGGCTAAAGGAGAGTCACGTTTTGTAGTGCAATACTTGGAGGTTGCCTCCAAGGAGTGGACGTAGGTCGAGTCGATCGAACCACTATATATTTCTGTGTTCTTTTTCTTGCTTCCACGCTTTTTAATTCCGCATTTATTTCTGTGGTGTGATTTGGTTTATGCAATTTTCTTTCTTTGTGAAAAGAGTTTTTAAAATACCAATTCACCCCCCCCCTCTTGGTTAGCTTGGGACTAAGTTCATAGGGCTTAACATCCTTAACGAACTTTCACAACTATCTTAACAATCTCCCCCTTTTTGATGATGGTAAAATAATTATTGTTTGTATGATCTCAAATTTAAAAAAATCTCCTAAACTCCCCCTGAATTAATGAATACATGAAAATAAGGAGGCATTTTGAATTAAAGAACAATATTTTTTTTTCAAATTTTTTTTTTAACAAAACAAAAAAAATAAAAAATAAAAGACAATAACACAGGCCAAATGACACAAAATCAAAATACAAATAAACACAATAATTTACTTCATTTTGAATTAAAGAACAATATTTTTATTTTTCAAATTTTTTTTTAACAAAAAAAAAAATACAAGACAATAACACAAGTCAAATGAAACAAAATAAAAATACAATTAAACACAATAATTTTTCCCCCTTTTTGACAACAACAAAAAGTGAAGAATAAATAGACAAGAAATGTAAGTAATTATATGAAATCTATTTGAAAATTTAATCTAAAGAGTGCTTGACATAAGGTATGTAATCTAAAGCTAATAACATTAGGTAAATCATAGAAATTTATAGAATTTAAGAAGTGATATAACATTGTAAGTAAGAAAAATTTATCAAAGACATGATTCAATTTAGACATTTGAGATATAGAAAATTATTACAAGAGAGATGAATAAAAATTATATATTTCAAAGTTCAATAGAAATATAAATGAACATAAGATCATTTTGAATTAAGAGATTGAAAGAATCTGGAAAGAAGAGAATTACCATATGTGGCGCTTTGCGCATCTTTTTTTAAATTTTTGGCACATTTTTGTGCATTTTTTTACATTGGACTTATTTTCTGCCTCTTTTTCACATTTGCGAACCTTTGCGCATTCCTTTTGATTTTTGTACTATTTGTATAATTTTCAAGAGTAATTGAAACCAATTCTTTCCAAGATCAATAATCTAAAATTTCAAAATTTTCTAGGTGCATAAATATCACTTGAGCAAAGAAATACAAAATAAGAAAGCATCTAAATTGCAATAATAATATTAATTTTTATGTAGTCTAAATGAATAGACATGAAATTAAAAATTTTAATTATAATAAGTTATAAACAAATTTTAAATTTAGAAAGACTAGATTTTCTATTGAAATTAATCTCAAATTACAATCTAATTTAAGAACAATTAAAATTAAAAAGACTAATGAAATTCATAAAAACTAAACACATTTAAAAAATAATCCAAATTTAAAGAAAATATAACATATATTGATATTAATGAAAAAGATTACAAAATCACTTCATAATATCAATACTAAAATAAAAAGGAAAAAAAATTCACTGAACTTTTAACACAACTAAAACAAACACTAATACAACAAATATCTAGAAAATCATCACTCAATTTTCTATTCTTCTGAAGGAGGAGGAATGCCACCAAATAAGTTGAAGTAGGAAGTCATCTACATAACATTGGTATTAATTTCATGAACTTCATTTCTTATACTACCAATGTCCTGTTGCTGCTGCTGAAGTTGAGCATCAATTTGATCAAATCGTTGATCAAAATGAGTCTCAAGTCTATCAAATTTCTCAATAGGTGCAGATGTTTGCTCTCATTCTTCTTCTTCTTCAGAAGCATTGGCAGGTGCTTTCTCTTTTTGCTCCTTGAAGATTGCTCTAAAAGAAGCATCATTATAGTAGACCGGCTCCTCATATTCTTCATCAGGATGCACTAGATTGTATTTTTTTCCAAAATAGATGTAATCAAGTGAACCAATGAAATATTTCTTTTTCTTTTATGATCAGCATGCCCAATTTCGAAAAGCCCATAAAGATGATCTAAGATAAGTTGGGCTTCGTCAATAGGACTATTATTCATAATAAAAAAAGTCACAATAGAAAGGAGTGGAGTAATGTTGATTCTATCACCAGCCTTTGGAATAATATAAGATCTAAGAATGTGCTGGATGATTCGAGCATTTTTGGTCATTCGAGAAACTCTAGCAATATGATAATCTAAGCCATTTCCTCTAATCACCCTATTGATTTCAAACCACTTGAAGGTGTTATCGTTCATAAGGGTGTGGGCTCTAAAACCTTCAGTTCTTAAGTTGAGAAAAGCACCTAAGTCATGCTTAGTGATTTCAACTTTTTGTTTAAACACATAAGAACTGACAGAAGAGTGATCGGAGTTGAAACTCATATTGGCTAGGAAGTAAAGGAAAGTCTGTCTATTGTAGAGGTGGATGAGAGATAAGATAAATCCAAACTAAGTGGAAGCAAAAAGGTGCATTACCTTGAAGTTTATTTCACTTTGAATCAGAATGCGAGAAGGAGTGATTTTTGCAGAAGAAAATCGAGGAAATGATTCCTCATTTGCTTTTGAAAGAAAGTTTTCAGAAGCATTCCTATGAGGTTTCTTTACTAACACCTTTTGTCGCTTGCTACAAGAGGCCATTGTTGATTTGGAAGTCGAAAGGGATTGAAAGAGATGTTTGGAGATGTGATTGTTGAGTTAGAAAGCCTTCTTATTTAAAGAAAATGATACGTTCGTCTTGGACGAAAAATATTCGTCCTGGACGAAAATTATCGTTCGTCTGGACGAAACAATTTCGTACAGACGATTAAATTCGTCCAAAATGTAACGGCTTTTCGTAATCAATACAATTTACGATATGTCCTTTCGTACAGACTTTTTGACTTGACCGATCGTACAGACGAAAAAATTTTGTACAGACGATCAAAAGTAATTCATTTTAATGTCAGTTGAAAATCGTCCCCCGCTATGAACCGACGTCTGTTCATCTGGACGAACCAAAAGTTTGTACGGACGAAGTTCACAATTAAAACTGCCTTATCCATTCAACTGCTGCATTCAATCGTCCCGACGTTTAAGAGAGAAAAAAATTTCGTTCTGGACGATCATTCAGATCGTACAAACGAACTACATTAAAACCTGCTCTCAAGACGTTTCATATCACGCAAACTGAATTTTACACACATCGTCTCGTACGAAAAATTTCGACCCGGACGATTTTCACATTTTTTTTTATTTTTGAATTTTTATTAAAGAAAATCAAAGAAAACACAAATTACAATACACTATGACAAATGCACAGACTCTAAAAATAAAATCACTCAAAACACACAAAAAAAATATCACAAAAATAAATAACATAAAAACATAAACTACGAAAACATAAGTATCAACTCAATGTTGGGCAAAAAATATTTTATTTAAGGCATATGCCAATCAATTCACGCAAGCGCTTGTGTCTTAATGTTCTGAAATTATCAAATGCTAAAGGTTTTATAAAAATGTCTGCAAGTTGATTTTCAATTTGTTGAAGACATGAGTATGTTCATTTCTTTCCCTGTTGGATACATTGATCCCTTATGAAATGATGGGCTTTATGTTAATAGTTGTTTGTTTCTTAGGAATGAAATAAGATTTTTTGGAGAAAATCAAAATAGCAGCTAGTATATCCAATAAATATATGGGCATAGTGGGCATGGTTAATTATGCTCTAAAGTCATCAGATCTGGTTGTTTTAAAGCCAGAATAGTGACTATATGTCCACACAAACTCTGCTCCTAATGCCATGATACTTCATGCTTTATATCTTTGGCAGTGAAGTCGTGACGCTACTGAAATTTTGTTTTCTAAAACTACACCGACGCATCGAATGACTAATGAAATTTCGCCGAATGAATTTGTGACATGAGTGTCCAATGGCGAGTCTATAGGAACGGTGGCTTTTTCCTATCGCCTCTACAGGCCTGAAAGTTACGCAATCTGGAATAAACCAATAGTCACCGAAATGAATATAAGATGTTCGTGAGCGACCCCCGCATTTTCAAAAATGGCAGGTAGTGCTAAACTTAGATCGGCAAATTTACCTAAGTTCTGAGGTTCCTAGTAAGGTAAACTCCGGTATAATATACATTTGTTTCAACTGCTAAGTCATAAATGTGATTCTTTTGAATCCTGATTGAAGATCTAGCTACATTAAAGCAAACACGAAATACGGGAAGAATAATTTATGGATGCGGTACTAGTCCAGTCAAGTAAAGTAAGGATCACATAAAAATCCTGTGCTAAAATTTCTTGTTGATCTACAGAATTTTTGCGCGTCTAAGGTGCCTTATCGCAACTGACTGAGACCATTGGTGTAGCGAGATGCTACACGAGGTTTAGGGCAATGTTCCATTTTCTATTTTTGAAGGTGTCCTTAATATGATTTATTTGACTAAAAATATCACCGCTCCTCAAGTTGCTTAATAGTTAAAACCTAAAAGTATTTAAATGCTCGGTCATTAGACTGCAGTTTGAAATTCACTACGTTTGGCATATTTTTTAGAAAAAAGTGCAATCTACAATAAATTTTTTGCAGATCCAAAAATGATATTTCATCCGCGATTAAAGTTTTGAACAAGGTATGTATCCTTTCCAAATTGTTTTAAAAAGATAGATGTACTGCCTGAACTTGCTTTTTTAAAAGATCTTTCAAAGATTTAGGAATAAGGATGGCTAGCAGCCAAAAATGGTCATACGCGAAGCCCTAGGGTGGCCTGGTTTCAATCGGCTGATAATTTGACTTTTTTAAATTGAAAACATGATTTGGTGTATTTAGAATTCTTCAAATAAACCGTGGAAGCGTTGTTCTTAACAAAAATTACATCTTTCCTTAAGTTCAATTATATTACATTTAAAAAGAGGCACTTGTTGACATTCTTATTTGAAATAATATTAAAAACAGCTTTAAACAGGGGGCAGGCAAGTAAAACGTCGACTAATTGCTTCAATTCTGGAACTGAGGAGCAAATGATCATCAGGCTCAATAATCAATTATCAATTTCGAATATTATTACCGCGCTTTAGCAACTAATCTAGGCCTTTATTTCTAATGAGCTACTGCCTTGAGTTCATTCATATTTATATTTTAGAAGTCATCAGCACTCTAGTCAACACACTCTTTGACAAATATTATTGGCAGCTGATAAGTTAATTCCCTAAAACTGATTCTTCACACAATAAATTCGATTTCAACTCTTCTTGCATGACCAAGTATCGCTAAGGTAATCATTCAAGTAAAAGTGCTTGTCAAATGTTAGTGGAGTTCAATGTTGAATAATAAAGCGCTGAATATAATTGACTTCCTTTGTTTAATTCCTTACGCTGTTTCTATAAACACACTTCACTAGGTTCATGCGCTTAATCAATTCCCTTTGGGTGTGTTTTTATATAGATCCAATCATCAACGTAATCTACTAGGCAAAGGGTTTGCTCTTGCAAATTCTCGGGCTTGCAGCATCTTATCTTCGCAAACTTTTCTATCAATCTTTTGGGAGTTTTCTCAATCTCATGCTTCACAACTTTTGGGGCTCTTCCAAAAAATTTCCAGATTCATCAAATACAAGCATGTTGGTCATTCTATCAATGAACCAAAAGTTCTTTGTTGAATAACTCTATAAGATTTTCAACACTTGAATATCGCAACAACAATTCATTCATACTGATTTTGGATCAAATTTTTCTAGAGGCAGATTTTTTCGCAATTATTATGAATGAACACACTTGCAACCAAAAACTGGCAAATGAGATAAAATTAGGTGTTCTACCTTAGCAACCTGCATAGGGTGTTTTTATTTAAATTTGATCTCACATTCACGGCCTATTCAGAAACACCTAGGCATGTAGTGGCTTAACTGCACCTCAGCCCAAATATCTAGGAAAGTGAGTATTTACCAACAATTGGGGCTGGGCGGCTTTTATTAATGTTCTATTTTTGCCTCGTCAACGTACCTCATTTTGTTGAGGGGTTCTAGTGCGAAAAATTGTGATCATCCTTTTTCTTACCAAAAATTTTCAAATCTTTCATTGGTGGCAAAATTCTCCTCGCATGATACACTTTGTAAAGAAATTATTTCAGCACACCCTATCTTCCTTTGAATCCAAAGTTGAAAAATTTTGAGATTCCTGCAAATCGATCACTCTTATGTAAAAGAAATCTAACAGGCAAGTAAATCTTGAAGAATCACTCCAGCTATAACAAATCCATATACCTCTCTCCTAACGACTTACTGTTGCCTACTGGTACGCAGAAAAGATCCCATGTGATAGAATTTCGCAATGGTTTTACTAGTTCTAAGATCGTTATTAGACTTAAAAGAGGACTTTACTTGTTTTCCTAATCTGAACATGGCATCACAAGGTGGTCGGGCTTAGTAAAGTCTAGTTTTGGTATACCTCTCAACTAAGTTCTTTTGGGTAATTCTCCCGTAAGGTTTTTCATAGCTAGAATGACCAAAGTCTCTTTATGTCAAAGCATGATTATTAGTAGAAACAGTTTTTCAAACAAAAAGTAGTATGAGATTGATAGCAATTTAAATCTTAGCATGTAAACATTGTTTACCGCTTTTCATTAAAATATTTTCCGCCATTTAAGGCTTAATATAGTAGCTAGTAGGTAAAAATTTTACAATTATAGCCTTATCACATAGCTGACTTATACATTAACAAATTAGGTGCTTTAAGCGCTTCACCCAATAACGACATTAGTCCTAGTGAAAAAGTTTTTCAAATTCAAATCAATACCTGTCCTAACCACTTGCTTTGTGGTATTATCGTCAAAGTGTTAACATTGCTCCACTCCTTAGCTTCCAGCATCTTTGAATTGAGCAGTATCTCCAGTCATATGGCTTGAACATCGCTGTATTGGTACTCATATGGCTCCTCATGGAGGTGCTTGTGTGAGAGCACCCTGCTCTTGATCTGATTGATCAGCTATATCTGCATCAAGCAAAGATTAATGACTTCTTCGTTCTTTTTCCAGTCTGCAGATGGAGTCTGAAGCTGATTCCGCCCAAAAATTCTTTGAAAACTCTCTTCTTGCGCTTCTTTACATTGTTTTCTGCGCTCTACCTTCTCGCTTGCTGAGTGGCTTTGAGTTTTGGCAACAGTCTTGATAAGAGACACTGATTTGTCCTGCATTTCGATAACATATCACTGTCATTATGAAACTTGCCAATTTTGTCAAGCTATAGTCATATTCCATTGCTGGCGGACTCTTCTGGGTGCTTCTCTTTAAAAAGCTTCTGATTGTCTAAGTCCATTAATGCAATATTATGCACTTCATCACGCTCAGTGTTGTGAAATTAGGTGCCCTCTGCTGTATCTCTTGCGCACTTTTAGTAGGCATATTCTTCTCGCTTTCATCGGGTTCACCTGTATCAATCTTCTTTTACTTACTCCTTGCTCATAAGCAGATGAGTGAACGCTAAGAAAATTGTCAATAGAATAAGAATTTTATAGACTATTTAGACTCTGTATTAATAGTAATTTTAGCATCATACAGCAGTAGGTAACAACGAAGAATCTTATTAACCATTTCAGCATTGTTATTTCCTACAAGTGCATGCAAGAAGTGACAATTTGTGTGAATCTTGTGTACATGTCAGTAATAGATTCACTTTGGTTTGCTGCGAAATAAATTCATAGTCTGTGAGAGCAAGCATATCTGAATGCTTGATTGCTTGAGTCGCCTCCTATAGTCCATTGCATAAGTTATACATAGTCAATCGCCATATATCCTTTCAACTTTAGCAGTGTAAAGCGCGTGCGCATGTAATCTTCAGATTTTAAAGCTCTAAAAAGAAGCTATTTGAACATCTTGGGCATTTTAGCGTTGTGGCTTAAAAGTGCACGTTCTTCTATAGTCGCAATTCTGCTAAAGGTGTTTTAGCCCTAACTACATTCACAAATCTAGTTGGTTTTGTGTAAGCCTTCCTGGAACTGGATCCACATACGATATATTTTTTTGTATCAAGTGACGTAAGAAGTAGACATGCGTGTTTCAAAATGCAAAAAGGTATATTGTCAATAGATGGAGTGTCTAGTTATAGAGTAACCCTTCAGGTGTGTTTCGGTTTTCGAATGTAGGCCTCTTAACGTTAAATCAAAAGTAGTTAAACTTATGATTTTAAAATGCAAAGCTCTGATGGCCTACTTGTTGAGTCTCGTAAATAGGTTGTTAGACCTACAGTTGATGTCCGCAGGCACCAAGAGGGGGCGGTGAATGGTATTTTAATATTAAACCTGCCCTTCGAAAATGTGTGAAACCCGAAATGAACAATTTTTCATATAAGTTTTTATAGAAAATATTTTTTAAACACAGGACGTTCTTTAACGCAAAAATGCGAAAAGTAAAAATAGTAAAGTAATGACAACCACGATTTTATCGTGGATTCGGTTACACGCGACTCACTCACTCCGTAGTGCACCCTCTGAGTATTCAGCACGTCTAATCAGGGCAATACGTGACATCCTGCCTTTTGCAACCCCCAAGTACAGCAAGGACAGAGAAGCGTTTACAAAACACTCTTTTCACCACCTATGCGGTACGGCATAGAACCGTCATCCTTTTACACAATCCAGTGTTGGAGCAGAGAAACCGTCGTGCCTTTCACACTCTCCTAGTGTGGGGCAGAGAACGCGGCGTCCGTCTTTCATACTCTGCTAGTGTGGGCAGAGAACGCCTTCGGCTTGTTCAGCACTCTCCAAGTGTAGGCAGCAAACCCTTCGGGCTGTTCAC
>NW_021526569.1:0-264 GCF_001605985.2 Dendrobium catenatum | reverse complement strand
TTGAGATGCTTGCCTTCGTCTTATGATGCTAAAATCATTGCAATCACTGAATCTAAGGATTTGAACACCTATTATATTGATAACTTACTTGGGTCACTCATTGCTTACGAGCAAGGGGTGAATCAAAGAAATCTTGATGCAGGTGAGAAGAAAAAGGAGAAAACAATTGCACTGAAAGCGCACAAATCAGATTCTAAATCTTCCGAGTTTGAAAGCGATGAAGTTGACTTCATCACAAGGCAATTCAAAAGCTTTCTAAGGAAG
>NW_021526568.1:0-552 GCF_001605985.2 Dendrobium catenatum | reverse complement strand
CTGTTTGACAACTTACCTTTTGATTTCTGGAAAATCTGCATGTCTACTTTTTTACAATCTACTGATTATCGCATGTGGATGCTTATTCGAGAAGGTTATTCTCCAGCTTCTCGTAAAATTAATGTTGTTAAAACTAAAATCTCTTTTACTGAATGGACTTTTGATGAACGTGATTTAGCTCAATTAAATGCAAAATGTTTGAACTGTTTCTTTTATGCTTTAAAATCTGAGGATTACATGCGTGTCTCAACTTGCAAAACTGGTAAGGAGATTTGGGATAAACTATGTATAACTTATGAAGGAACCAATGAAGTAAAACAATCTAGATTGAATATTCTCTTGCGTGACTACCAACTTTTTCGTATGAAACCTCATGAATCTTTTTCTAACATGTACATTAGGTTTACTCAAATTGTTACTTCACTGCATGCTTTAGGAAAAGAGCTTTCGAACTATGAAAAAGTGAACAAGATTTTGAGATGTTTGCCTTCATCTTATGATGCTAAAATCACTGCAATCATTGAATCTAAGGATTTGAACACCTACTCTATT
>NW_021526567.1:0-231 GCF_001605985.2 Dendrobium catenatum | reverse complement strand
AAACATAATATAACCTATATTAATTATTTTACTTTAAAATTATATTAAAACATGATGAATATGGAAATCTAATCTCAATATTTAGAAATTCATGAGTATGGAAATTTATTTTAATTAAATTTTGATATTCAAAAATAAGAAAATTAGATTCCTATATTGGCTCCTTCCCATAATTTCCTTTGCATTGAGCTTCTCTTACTTAATCTTCTATATTAATAATTTATAATTCTC
>NW_021526566.1:0-1140 GCF_001605985.2 Dendrobium catenatum | reverse complement strand
TCTCAAAAATGTTGAACAAGAGCTCTTAAATAGAAGACCTTCAAAGGAGCTCATTAATTGCAAGTTGCCGAATTTATCATCCAGGTCGATATAGGCATCGGCCTGACTGATCAGTACAAAACTCAGAAGATCGGCCAGAGCATCGCCCTGGATGCACGACTGGACGATTGAAAATTAGCTTGATCGTCCAGACCGATCTCACGATCATCCTGGCCGATTATTTCAAATCATGCGAAAATCGTCCTGAGAATAGCCCTGGATACGAGCTGGCCGATATTTATCGTCCTGAAGTAACTTAAGGTTTTTGACAGGATCGTCCAGGCCGATCCTGCGATCGTCCAGGATGATATGATTGTATCAATCATCCTTAATTACTCATTTGATTTCCTGATCAATTAAGGCATAATTTGAGAATTTCGTCCAGGCCGATCAATGATCGTCCTGGCCGATAATTTAAAAATACAAAATACCTTAATTGTCTATGGCGGCAACTTCTTTCTATTTTGAGCTTATCGTCTTGGCCGATACACGTATCGTCCAGGCCGATATGTTAATGACGGCTGCCTTAATTAAGAATCCTTATTTAGACTTTCTATTTTAAGCCTGATCGTCCAGGCCGATGTAAAAAATTGTCCTGGTCGATATGAGAAAAAACAGAAATTCTAAGTCTCTCAAGTGTGTGTGTAGGGTTACTTAGCATCATTCTCTTTGACCATTACAAGTAGACTCAAGAATTGAAAAATAAAAGTACATACTGACTTAACCCTAAACCTACGCAATCCTGAACTGACTTCGTCTATTCGTCTGATCTTTGATTCCTGAAAAGTTAGAAGAAACAAGTAGTCCAAGAGAATCAATAATGTTTGTCAATCATCAAACATAGGTCATGAAAATAGGTTTGCAACAATCTCCCCCTTTTTGATGATGGCAAAACACTACGAAAAAAATTAGCAGTAAATGTTCAGGATTGACAAAAAAGAACATCATAAACTTCTCCCCCTTTTGACATATCAGAAAGGAGGGAACAAAAGACAAATAGCAAATGAAAAATTTTTTTTTTTAAACTAAGGCATGAAAATGATATAGTATTCCATGTGATGGATTTTAAAAAACTTGTGAGTTAATGAGTTACCAATCTCA
>NW_021526565.1:0-202 GCF_001605985.2 Dendrobium catenatum | reverse complement strand
TGGAGGCATGCATTAGTTCCGTCATATGAAATCTTCACCTCTTTCACCCATCTTTCTTGGTAAGCCCTTTCATGAAAAATAATCCAACAATTCTCTATAGGATTCCCCTCTCAAGTACTTTAGCCAGCCACAACTTCTCCTCACTTTCATTTAGCTCTAATCCTAACCAACTAAGCACCGCCCCCAATCTTATAACCTCAAC
>NW_021526564.1:0-583 GCF_001605985.2 Dendrobium catenatum | reverse complement strand
CTGCACAAGATAGACAGCAGAAATATTACAATCAGAAACACATGTTCGTTGAATTTCAAGTTGGTGACTTTGTGTATGTCAAAGTCAGTCCGATGAAGGGTGTGAGCAGATTTGGCAGAGTGAGTAAGCTCAGTCCAAGGTATGTTGTACCGTTTGAAATCCTTGAGAGGATTGAGAAATCTGCTTATCGGCTGTTGCTATCTGATCAGATGTCTAATGTGCACAATGTGTTTCACGTATCTACTTTGAGAAAGTGGATATCTGACTTTGGAAAGAAAGTGTCTGCTGATAAAGTTGAGATTCAGAAGAATTTGTGTTATAAAGAAGAACCCGAGTGGATTCTAGCTTACGACGTGCGTAAGTTGATAAGTAAACAGATTCCGATGGTTAAGGTACAGTGGAAGCACCGAACTGCATGAGAAGCGACTTGGGAGAAAGAATCGGACATGAGGAAGTCGTACCCGTATCTATTTTGATTGAGTTATGTTTGGACAATGTGGAGGACGATATTTTTCTGAAGTTGGGGAGATTGTAACAACAGTTCTTTACATATCGTCCAGGCCGATCGAGGATCGTCCTGGGA
>NW_021526563.1:0-1104 GCF_001605985.2 Dendrobium catenatum | reverse complement strand
ACTTAGGCTTAACAACCTAATTACTAGACTCAACACTTACTTGGAGCAACCTTTGTGAATCCCTCATAAGGATTTCTATCTCTCTCTCTCTCTCTCTCAAGCTCTCCCACTTCCTTTTCTATACTCTCTTTCAGATCTCCTCCATAGCAAAAGATTAACTCAAGGGTTATTACAATTACTTAAATAGAGAGCCTCCAAAGAAGCCATAATTTTCAATTTTGTGCTATTGATTATCCAGTTCGATCGATAAATTATCATGTATGATTAGAATAAAATAACCCTTTCAGCTTGGACAAATTGTATTGTCCTATATAATTAGTTCAAGAAAAATATGCTGATCTTCGTGGACAATTATAATATCATCCTAGATGATTAGTATAAAACTATTGAACTTCATTTAGTAAGATGCCCGGCAATACCTTATCGTCTCATGCACTTCTCTATCATCCAGTATGATATGGGTCTATCATCGTGGATGATTAGTTGAAAATTTATGGTTTTCATCTGGTACAATAGGTGGCAATCCCTGATCATCCCATACCTATTCTCTATCATTCAAGATGATCATCATCGATTATCATGTATGATCATATCAAATTATATTTTACCATAATTATTCCCCTAATCATATGATTAATTTAGGCACGATTGTCCTTAATCAACTATGATGTTATACATCATCATATATGATTAGTACAAAATTTAAAAATCAAATATTGCCTAAATTATAATTGGCGACTATTTATCACAATCTGAATTAATCGTTCTGGATGATAGGGATCATACAATACAATTAGTTTAATCACTCTTTTTTATTAGTTTAATCACTCTTAATAAACTCTAATGCCCTAATTAGGGTTTTTGTTTCAAGCTGATCGTCCAGTACGATATAAAATAGTCCTGTATAATTAGGTCAAAAATACTTAATTTTCAAACTCACCAAATTTCTCTCCCTGAGTATATGTGAGTAAGGTTACTTAGCGTGGGGTCTACCAGATACAAGACTTAACTCGAGAAAAGTAAAAAGTACATTAAAATTGAAATTATAGATAGACTCAACCCTAGTCTACCAGATCTTGAGCTAATTTGCATTATAAATGATCT
>NW_021526562.1:0-312 GCF_001605985.2 Dendrobium catenatum | reverse complement strand
GACAAAAATTAAGGACCGGGTCTTAGAAAACATAGACATAGGATGCATGCACACTTTAGAATAGAAACATATAACAAAGAAAACTTAGTGACACCTCATCCCAGAATTAGCAAATTTTTTTTTTAAATTAAAATTCAATCAATTAGAAAAATTTAGCTAATAATTAATCTACATAGGATATATCAAAACCACACTTTCTAATACACACACTTAGAATTGTTTGCTAGGACAACCGACTCTAGCTTTAGGTTAGGCCGATGTTTATTTCCTTATTCTACTGTGACGGGCTTTTTCTCGAGTTTTATTGCATGC
>NW_021526561.1:0-344 GCF_001605985.2 Dendrobium catenatum | reverse complement strand
TGGGATACCATTAGGAAAAATGTCTAGCTTTTCTAGACTTTCATCCAGTCCAGCCAGTGAGAGAAAGAGTACATCTGCTACTTGAAGCGAGTAGGACCAGTTGACCGAGCCTAATTCTAATTGCTTTCTCCCATCACTCAAATCTCTATTCTTCTGGTGGAGGAGTTTTGACTTGACCGATCGTACAGACGAAAAAATTTTGTATAGACGATCAAAAGTTAATTCATTTTGATGTCAGTTGAAAACCGTCCGCCGCTATGAATCAACATCTGTTCGTCTGGACGAACCAAAAGTTCGTACAGATAAAGTTCACAATTAAAATTACCTTATCCATTCAACTGCTG
>NW_021526560.1:0-277 GCF_001605985.2 Dendrobium catenatum | reverse complement strand
CGCAGAGTCAGAATTTTTGTAAGTGCAACAAATTTCAAGCTTATCTTTATAATACTTAGCATGCATGAAGTTAGCCCAAAGACTTGTATTAGAACGAAAAGAAAACCATAATTTGTAAGAGAATGCTTTAACCATATCCAAGAAGTTTTTACCCCCTAAAGCACCTTCATTTAAAACACCACAGACTTTATTCCAAGAAGACCAATAGATGCAATTACTGTTAAGTTTAGCCCCCCAAAAAAACTTGTTAATCAAACGTTCCATTCTCAAACAGACC
>NW_021526559.1:0-238 GCF_001605985.2 Dendrobium catenatum | reverse complement strand
CAAGAATATCAAACATGCAAAACTAAGTAGCAACTTTATCAACAATCTCCCCGTTTTTGATGATGGTGAAATAATTATTATTTGAATAAAATTGAAAATTCTGAATTTCTCGTTAATTCCCCCTAAATAAATAAGCATGTGAATATAAGAGAATTTCAATTAAGAACAAATTTATATTTTTTTTTAATTTTTTTTATAAAACCATAAAATGCTAAAAAAAAGAAGACAAAAAAAAAAA
>NW_021526558.1:0-214 GCF_001605985.2 Dendrobium catenatum | reverse complement strand
AACAATTCATAGTCATGTAACAAGATATTGAGCATTAATTATTTAACCTCATTTGTCCCTTCATAAGTTATACAAAGTCTATCCCATATGTCCTTTCCGCTTCTGCAAGTGGAAACCCGCATGTAGTCTTCAGATTTTAAAGCACAAAAGAAACTATTTAAACATTTAGCATTCAATGGTGCTAAGTCACGTTCTTCTACAGTCCAATCTGTAA
>NW_021526557.1:0-249 GCF_001605985.2 Dendrobium catenatum | reverse complement strand
AAGTTATTGGGTAGAAATTGGGATTTTTTCTCTGTTCTAGCAACGGGCATATCTGGTGGTTTAATGGTGCTGTGGAGAATTGATCTAGCTGACTTTGTGGTGAAGGAAGCTACATCTCAAATGATTTTGGGAAATTTGATTGTTCACGGTAAAGGAAACTGGATGGTGGCATAAGTTTATGGCAGCACAGTTATGCAGCTAAGGAGAGACCCGTGGAAAGATCTGGAAAAGCATTGTTCTAATAATCTT
>NW_021526556.1:0-266 GCF_001605985.2 Dendrobium catenatum | reverse complement strand
TAGAAAGCAGTAAAAAAGCCGTCCCAAACCAAGTCTAAATTAACCCCAACTTCTTTTCCTTTAATGTTTTTGAAGATAAGAAATTTCATGCAATATCTCTACGGCTTTCAATTTATTTATATGTGCACAATTTTCATGCAACTCTAAGATGATAAATTCTCACTTTGTTATTAAAAATATTTCAGCAAACAACATCATTCCATCCTAATTGATTATTAAAAAAAATAATAAATTATTTAATTTCCCTTTAAAAAAATAAATAAAAT
>NW_021526555.1:0-326 GCF_001605985.2 Dendrobium catenatum | reverse complement strand
GTTTATAAGTTTCTATATTCTACCCACAATTAGAAAGTAGATGGACTTGAAGCCAAGGGAGATAATTGGTCATATGGAATTGAAGTTCAATATTAAAGTGTCATACATGAAGGCTTGGGATGCTCGGAGGAAGGCAATTAAAGTTGTTTTTGGTAATTGGGAGGAGTCTTATCGTACTCTTAATTTGTTCATGGATGCTGTTGCCTTTGCAATGCCTGGAACGGTATATAGAATTCAAAGCACACAGACAAATAGGTTTCAAAGACTATTCTGGGCATTTGGTCCTTCTATTACTGGGTGGAATTATTGTCGGCCAGTTCTTTGTC
>NW_021526554.1:0-325 GCF_001605985.2 Dendrobium catenatum | reverse complement strand
TATAATCATTTAATTAAAATTAATATAATTAATAGAAATAAATGTAATTAATTAAAATAATTATAATTAAGAACAATTAATTAAAATAAATTACAGCTCTCCCTCTCCACTCTCTCTGTTTGGCGGCATTACAGGATTTGGCCGGAGAAGTGCGCGGGCAGGGAGAAAGTTACCTTCACAGCACGAGCTCCCGTTGTTGCTTGTGGTCAGACAGGAAGGGAAGCCGACGAAGGAGCAAAGTCGAACAGCGGGGAGGAGTCGGAGAAGAGCCACACGCAAGGGAGAAATTTATCTTCACTGCAAGCGAGCTCACGTTGTTGCTTCC
>NW_021526553.1:0-959 GCF_001605985.2 Dendrobium catenatum | reverse complement strand
CGCCATTTGACATTGAGGCGAGGCGGGAAGGGGGCAAAGGAGAAGTCGGCCAAGGGCTAGGGAAGAACAAGAGAAGAAAAATCTGAATTTGAATTTCAGATTTTGCCTTGGGTTGGAGGGAGATTAATTGCTATGAAACTTCCCAAAATTTGAGTTAGGATGGCCGGTTATTATGGGAGAATTAAGAGAGGGATTAATGGTTGCTTATGTGGCAAATAGAGAGAGAAAACTAGGTGGTGAGGCCGGCCAAGCAAGGAGAAATAAGAGGGAAATTTCTTAAGTGGTGGGTCCCATGTACTTAATTAAAATCTGAGAATTTTATTTCAGATTTCAATTAATTACGGGAGTTACTAATAAGAGAAGGGAGGGAAATTTGAATTGGAATTGGGTCTTTAATTCTCAATCAATGATTCACTAATTTGAGGAGTCAAATTAGGAAAACAATTATAGCGAATTGATGGCAGAAATCCACCTCCTCCCTACACTGAAACCGGCGGGATTTAGCCCAGGGAAGCACGGCCGGACTGTAGAGGAGGAAAGGGAGGCTGTGCTGGGGCGGGTGGCTTGTCCAGTCGGCGGCAAGAGATGAAGGGAGGGAGATCGGCGGGATCCAGCAACCTGGGCTGGATCGGCTGTGGGCAATGTGAAAGGGGGAAGAAATGGGTTCAACGGCTCAGGAGAGAAAGGAATTTCGGGATTTGGCTGAGAGGGAGGAGGCGGCTAAGTGGAGGAGTGGGTGGGGGAGGAAAACAGTGAACTTACACGGAAAAAAACCAAGAGCTTGCCGGAGCGAGCTGTTGGGTATTGCGGCCGGAGCCTCACCAAGGCCTCCTCTCTCTTTTCTCTCAAGCTCCCAAGCAAGAAGACAAAAGGAAAATTTCAGAAATTTTTTATTAATCATCCATTAACCTCATACAACAAAAAGAGACCCCTTTATAAAGGTCTCAAAGCATGAAAAG
>NW_021526552.1:0-258 GCF_001605985.2 Dendrobium catenatum | reverse complement strand
CAAATTAGATGTTGGGTACTTTGATCCAGATATAACAAATTATATGTGATGTTTTATACTAATCATCTCGGACGATCATGAGATTGGTTGGGACAATCAAGTCATTTTTCATCGGCCAGATTGAAATTACTAGATTGACAAGAGGGGGGTGAATTGATAAAGTTTTATAGCAATAAATAAAACCAAAACATGAGTTCTAATATTTTTGATTTTTTTTTAAAGTTTTAACATGAAAATTTAAAACAACTTCTAAGGCAA
>NW_021526551.1:0-278 GCF_001605985.2 Dendrobium catenatum | reverse complement strand
TATATATATATATATTAAAAAAATGAAAAAGAAAAAAAAAAGAGAAAAAAGGAGAAAATTTTTAAAAGGGTAAAAAAGGGGAAAATTCAAAAAAAAGAGGGAAAAATATTTTGTGCCTTGGTTCACATGCACATTTGATAGCGTCGTCATCATCGTCATTGCAGGTATAAACTTTTGAAACTCAAAAATTATGTTCTCAACGTTTGCGGCGAGCCGGAGAACACCCTATACGCGCTCTCATAGCACGGTAGGAGGAAGTCCTGTGCGACGCATACGAA
>NW_021526550.1:0-360 GCF_001605985.2 Dendrobium catenatum | reverse complement strand
TAATTTGGTGTGGAGACCTAAGATGCATAAACTTAGATATATCATACTTGCATCTGATTATAAATTGCTAAAAGGTGAACCCAAACTTATTTGGGTTCCCAGGTCTAACATTTGAGAATTTTGCAGGGTTGCTCTCACACAAGACCTTGTGGGAGCATATGGTACCTGGAAAGCGGATGTTCAAAGCATATAACTGGAGATACTACTCAATTCATAATGCTGGAAGCCAGGAATGGAGGCAAAGTATCACTTGGAGATAATACCACAAAGAAAGTGGTTGGATCTGGTATGATTGAAAATTTCAAAAACTTTTTCATAAACATTGTGTTATTGGTTGAAGGCTTAAAACATAATTTGTTA
>NW_021526549.1:0-245 GCF_001605985.2 Dendrobium catenatum | reverse complement strand
ACCTTTTTTATTTTTTGTGATTCTAAGCTTGTGAAAATTTTCTTGAGCAATAAGGCAATGATCCGACAATGAGCGACCATTAATAAAAGTAGCTTGTTCCTCAGTGATACATTTGGAAATGCAATTCTTTACTCTATTCAAAATCATAGTAGCCACTATCTTGTAGGTTGTTTGACAGAGGCTTCTAGGTCTAAAATTTGACGGCATTGTAGGATTATTGATTTTTGGAATTAAGATTACCAACG
>NW_021526548.1:0-353 GCF_001605985.2 Dendrobium catenatum | reverse complement strand
ATCCTTTTCACTGCTATCAAATGTGATTCTTTTGGATATGTTTGAAATCTAGCACGTAAGCAAACACTGAACATAATATCTGGTCGGCTAGCGGTCAAGTAAAGTAAAGATCCAATTATCCCTCTAAATTTCTTTTTGATCAACAGATTTTCCCTTAAGGTCCTTATCCAACTGAACTAAGGAACTCATTGGTGTACTAACAGGTTTAGCATTGTCCATTTCATATTTTTTGAGGATGTCCTTAATATATTTAGTTTGACTAAGAAATGTACCCTCCTCAAGTTGCTTAATGCTAAAACCTAGAAAGTAATTTAGATCTCCCATTAGACTCATTTCAAATTCACTACTCATTA
>NW_021526547.1:0-504 GCF_001605985.2 Dendrobium catenatum | reverse complement strand
GAGTGAGAAAGAGGGATATATATTTTAAGAGAAAGGGGTTATGCATGAGAGAGAAAGTCAGAGAGTGTGTGGAATATAGAAATACAGGCAATGATAGAGTCGTGAGGTGAGAAAGAGTGAGAAAGATAACTGAGTGGGTAATAGAGTGAGAAAGAGAGAGAAAGATGTAGATGGAGATAGAGAGTGAAGAGATAGGATAAGAGTGGCAGTGAGTGAGAAAGGGAAATGAAAGACAGAGAGAGAGAGAGAGAGAGAGAGAGAGAGAGAGAGAGAGAGAGAGAGAATAAGGGAGAGAGGAGGATGACCAAAGAGTTAGTAGAGTGAGAGAGAGACAGATGGAGAGAGAGTGTGCGTGTATTCGAGAGAGAGAGAGAGAACGAGAACGAGAACGAGAATGAGAGAGAGAAAGTTATATAAAGAATGAGAGACATTGATGGAATTCAACATAGCATAAATAGACCTATCAACCAGCTAATAATTTTTAATTAAAATATACAATATTTC
>NW_021526546.1:0-246 GCF_001605985.2 Dendrobium catenatum | reverse complement strand
CTTTGAAGGAGAGGATGCTTATGGGTGGATCTTCAAGACAGAAAGATACTTCACAGCGATGGGGATGACAGATGAGGAGAAACTATTGACGGTACCTTTATGTTTGGAGGCAAAAGCTCTTGCTTGGTATCAGTGGACGGAAGAAAGGAAGAGATTCAGATGTTGGGCAGAGTTTAGGGAGATGTGCCTAGACCGCTTCAGACCACCAAAGTGTTGCAACTCGGGCTTCCGAGTTTATGATTTTGA
>NW_021526545.1:0-5011 GCF_001605985.2 Dendrobium catenatum | reverse complement strand
ACTCCCATGACTTCTAGTGTTCCATTAGATAAGGACTCAAGTGGTAAGTCTGTTGATCAAAAGAAGTAGAGAGGCATGATTGGATCTTTACTTTACCTAACTGCGAGCCGACCTGATATAATATTTAGTGTTTGTCTTTGTGCTAGATTTCAAGCTGATCCTAAGGAATCCCACCTGACTGCAGTTAAGAGAATTTTTAGATACCTTTTGGGGACCCAAATCTTAGGGATTTGGTATCGTAGACACAGTACTTCTTTTGAGATTATTGGTTTTTCTGACTCTGATTTTGCAGGATGCAAGGTGGATAGAAAAAGCACTTCAGAAACTTGTCAATTCATAGGACAATCCTTGGTCTCATGGTCTAGTAGGAAGTAAAATTCTGTTGCACTCTCCACTGCTGAAGCTGAGTACATTGCTCTTGGAAGTTGTGTGGCCCAAGTCCTTTGGATGAAATAATAGGTATTGAATTTAGGATTACCTGTAGGCACCATCTCAATTTTTTGTGACAACACTAGTGCCATATACATCTCTAAGAATCCTATCCAACATTCAAGGACTAAGAATATTGACATTAGGCATCACTTCATTAGAGATCATGTGACTAAAGAAGACATTGAGTTACACCATGTGACAATTGAAAATCAACTGGCTGACATCTTTACTAAACCACTGGCCTTCGACACTTTCAGCTCTTTAAGGACCAGATTGGGTGTGATTGACATAAATGCATGAACTTGATCTTTTATTTGCTTTTCTTTTTGCTTTTGCTTTCTTTTCTTCTTTTTATTTTACTCTTAATTTTTGTTTGATTTGTTTTACTTTCTTTTGTTTAGTTTTTTGTTTTCAAAATCATCTATGAAATGATATTGTATGCCTTGTCCTTACTTTTGAAACTTTGTAGTCAATGTTTTACATATCTTTATCTATTAGATGGTAAAAATATCTCTTTGTTCACGTCTCTTTCTCTAACCTATTTTTGTGGCATAGTTTTCTTTTCTAATAAAAAATCTATTTCAAATTAATAAATTGTGTATGAAATTAAGATATTTTCTAAAACTTTCTTAAGCAAATCTACCTTGTATTTATAATGATTAAAGTCTTTTTGTCACATCAAGATTCCTCGTTACTCTTGTCATTGGTTATTGATTCTATTTTGTGATAGTTATTCTCTATGTTAGAGAGAGCCCCTATTCTCTAATATCTAGAAGATATACTCACAACTAAGAATCCTTTTTAAGAGTTGTAAAAGCGAAAGGAGCTTGCAAAAATAAAAAAAATTGGCGAATGATTCCAACAAAAGATGCACAATGACGTCAAATTGAAAAAAAATATATATTAAAAAGCAAATGATGCGTAAAGCACCAATCAACCGACAAGAGGCATAAAATGAGTCCACTAAAAGGCAAGCTCTTCTATCTTTTCATATCCTTTAAAAACTTAGAAGGTTTCCTGTATCAAAGACTTGATTTTGATTGTTTTGTGATTGTGAAAAATTTACTTTGGTTCATTACTCTATGAGATCTTTTTTCTTAAACCAAGTGATGAAGGGATCCTTATCTCATATCCAATTGGTTTTCTTTGAGTTAGGTCATTGATTTCAAAAGACGATTCTACCCTAAAAGAAAGTTCGAGATAAGGGTAACCATGATCGGATATTCTACCGTTCTTTGGTTTGTAGATGATGTTAACTCATTAACTCACAAGTTTTTAAAAATCAATCACATGGAATGCTACATCATATTCATTCCTTGGTTAAAAAAAATTCTTTTGATTTGCTTTCTTCGTTTCCTCCTCCTTTTTGAGATGTCAAAAGTGAAATAGTTTAGGATGTTTGCTTACACTTTCGATTCCATAAGTTTACACAGCTATTTTTAAAATAATTGTCATAGTATTTTGCCATCATCAAAAAGGGGGAGATTGTTGCAAATTCAGTTTCATGGGCTATATTTTTATGATTGGCAAACACTCTTGCTTTTCTTCAAATGCCTGTTACTACTGACATTTCAGGAATCAAAGATCGGATGAAAATCAGAACCAGCTCAAGATTGGGAAGATTAGGGGTTGAATTAGTATGTATTTTTCTTTTTTTATTCTTTCTTGAGTCAATTATTTGAAGTGACTGATGTTAAGTAACCCTACAGACACACTTGAGAGATTTAGAACTTGTATTTTCACTCACATCGTCCCGGACGATATTTATATCGTCTTGGACGATCGAGTTCAAAATAGAAGCTCTAATCAGGATTTCTTAGTTAAGGCAGCCATAATTAACCGATCGACCTAGACGATACCTATATCGGCCAGAACGATATGCTCAATATAGAAAAAATTTACTGCCATGATCAATTTAAGTATTCTGTATTTTTGGAAATCGGCCAGGACGATTCTTTGATCGGCCTGGACAATATTGTATAATTATGCCTAAATTGATCCTGCAATCATGGGAGTAATTAAGGATGATTGATACGATAACATCCTCCAGGACGATTGCAAGATCGTCCTGGATGATCCATTCAAAAACCCTTGGTTGCTCCTGGACGATAAATATCGGCCAGTACAAATTCAGGGTTATGCGCTAGCCGATTTGGATCGGACATCTCAAATTCAGGACGATGCTCTGGAAAAATTTTCTCTGAATTGAACTGATCGGCTAGGACGATCTTGAGATCATCCGAGATGATCAAGCAAATTTTTAATCGTCCAGTTTTCATTCAGGGCGATGCTCTGGCTGATCTTATGAGATTTGTACTAATCGGCCAAGACGATTTACATATCGTCCTGGACGATAAAGTCGGCAACTTGCAATTAATGAGCCCATTTGAAGCTCTTCTATTTAAGAGCTCTTGTTCAATGTTTTTGAATATCCTTGGCTGCTATCTTGACCTGAGAAAACCTAAAGGAGAGAGAGAGAGAGAGAGGATCTTATGAGGGGATTCACAAGGGTTGTTCCAAGCATTGTTCCACTTCTTCTTCCCTAGAGTCTCTTGTCCTTGGAAGGGTTGGGAGAGGTAAGTTTCAGCAAGTGATCGTGGTTCTCTGCCTGCTTTAGGAGGAAGCAAAAGGAGTTGGGATCTCTGCCTTGCCGGGTGTGGCAAAAAGGAGGTGTTTTTGTGAGGGCTTCTCCGCCTAGCTGTGGGGGCTAAAGGAGAGTCACGTTGGTAGTGCATACTCGGAGGGCACCTCCAGGGAGTGGACGTAGGTCGAGTTGACCGAACCACTATAAACCCTTGTGTTCTTATTTTTACTGCTTCCGCATTTATTTTCTTTCGCACTTATATTTTTGTGGTGATTTGGTTTATGACAATCATATTTTTTTGCTTAAAGAAAATTTTAAATACCAATTCACCCCCCCCTCTTGGTTATCCTCGGACCAGTTCTATAGGGCTTAACATCCCTAACGAATTTTCATCGGAAACTTTCACAATCTGCCAGAAACTTCAGATTATTCCATCAGAAATAGGAGATTTTCCTATAGTGATTCACCATGAATTAAGTGAAACAATGAATTTAAATGGGTTAAACCAATGGTGATTTTGACTCTGTCAAGATGTGATGAACTCATTTAACCATTTGAAGTGTTTGGATCAATTAATTTAATCAAATTGAAGCTTTAGACCCAAATTTACTAAGTTAATTCCTTGATAGCCCATTTTGACTTAACAAGGTCAATTGAGATCAATTGAGTTTAATTGGATCAAATAAGAGTTAATTGTGTTGGGTCAATTTCATAAATGTTGAGCCTACATAGATCAATAAGAATACTTGGACAAAGTTAGTTTTATTAATTTGGTCAATTTATCATAAGAACTTAGCTTGATTAATTCAACTAATTAGTCAAATTAGGTGTAATCAAAGGTTAATTGAGGTAAAGTCAATAATGATTAATCAAATAAATTGAGCTTCTAGAATTAACTTGGCTTAGTTCAGCCAAATTGGTCCAAATAGCTTAAAGGGTTCAAATGAGTAAACTTGGGTCAAATTGAACCAATAGGGTAGATTAAAGGCTAATATGGCTTGGTTATCGATGGTTGACTAAAATGCAATCAATCAATTTGGCCAATTTGAAGGTTTGGGCCCTACTTGGTTAAGTAGGTATTTTAGTTTAATTTTCAAAGAGTCCAATTACATTACATCAAATGTCTCTTAGGTTAATTAGGTTATGTCTAACTTTTTAGGACCTAATGGGATGATTTGTTTAAGCAAATTTCTTTAATTATAGGGTTTGTGTATTATTAACCTGATGAAATTCAATTAAGCTAAACTAGGTTAGGAGTCCTAGCCTAGTCCAGGGGTTAACTAGAGTCTATTCATTTATAATTTAATGAGGAATTTGATTTATTAAAGCTATTAGATTAAATTATAAATCACTTATCAGTTTTTAGAGTTTAGGTTTACCATGGATAAAACCTACACTACATGAAAATTTGTCATTGCAGTTAGACTTTCTGGCGGAAATTTTTTTCGTCGGTAAAACCGGCGGGTTTACCGGCGAAATATCTCCCGTAACTTAACAGCAAAATGTCTGGCGCAATTTTCACCGCTCAAACACAGGCACAAATTTCACCAGCTTTTAGCAAAAATTTTAAAGGTTAGGTTTCAGGTGCATATTTCGCTAGTAATTACCGACAGAATTACTAGCGAATATTGGCCCGACTTACTTAAACTCGATGAATGGTTAATGGTGTATTATGTGCTTGTATCATAACCCAAAGATTATCCACCAGAAAGATGTTAATTGGTACAGGCCCTATTTCGACCCGTGCGCCGTCTAACTTCTCGTTTCTGTCCCAACCTAACCCTCTTTGCTTTCTTTCCCTCTCTCGCATCCAAGATCTGCCCCGACCGAACCATCTTTGCTCGCCTTCCGAGAGCTACCTCGACGCCGAGATATTATTTCCATCTCTTCGCTCGAGTCTGATAGCTGCTATGATCGAACCGGTGAGTATTTCTTTCCTGGCATCCGAGAGTTGCCCCAAGCAAACCCTCGCCTACTTTCGCCAAAAGATTCCCC
>NW_021526544.1:0-258 GCF_001605985.2 Dendrobium catenatum | reverse complement strand
AGGGGCTGAGAAATTGTGTTCTATTCCTATCTCTTGATAGAATGACTCAAATCTATCATTTTGAAATTCTCCACCCTGATCACTATGAATTGTTGAAATTTCACAACCTAATTTTCGTTGAATCAATGTGGAGAAGACCTTAAATTCCTCAAAAGACTCATTTTTATGTGCTAAGAATCTTACCCAAGTAAATCTAGTGAAGTCATCTACAATCACAAATTCATAATTTTTCCCACCTAGGTTGGCTGTACTAACGGG
>NW_021526543.1:0-254 GCF_001605985.2 Dendrobium catenatum | reverse complement strand
TATATGGTCGGCCCCTCTATGGCTCTTCTCTCTCTCCAATTCTCCCTTAATTCACATTAAATCTTCTCCTTAATTCCCTCCCCAAACCGCCGGCCCCATTATACCCCAAATTGGGATAATTTTGAAATTCAAATTGATCCCTCCCCTCACTTGTAAAATCTGGATTTAACTTCAGATTTTCCAAACCCCTCCTTCCACCGAACTAGAGCTAACCCTAGCCGTCCCCTCCCTTTTCCTTCTCCATCCCAATTCCC
>NW_021526542.1:0-295 GCF_001605985.2 Dendrobium catenatum | reverse complement strand
AATATTAATATTATATGTCTACCACCCATAAAATAAATTTATATGCATGCAGTGAAATATTAAAATTTATATGATGGTATGAATAGTAGAAAAGAATTATAGGACTGATATTTTTATATTTAATATATTCTCAAAAAATTATCTTGATTGAGCACGAATCTCGATGCAAAACCCAATTCGGAAATGTCAAAAATTAAATCCGGGTACACCCGAACTCTGATTTCAGCAAGCTTATAGTCAAACTGAGCGTCTCGGAAATACGAACCCAACAACACCAAATTCAACTTGATCTGAA
>NW_021526541.1:0-573 GCF_001605985.2 Dendrobium catenatum | reverse complement strand
CAAAAAAGTAAATTTTGATTGATTAAGGCTCATCTTTATATTCATCAAATCTTTTTTTTTTTTAAGAAATATCTTAATATTCGATTTAGATTTTATTTGGGATACTTTTCTTACTAAAATTTCTTGTAAGTTGAAATCAGCAAAAGATATTGGCAAAAAATTGTCCCAAATAAAACCTTAAGTTTGCATTTAAAATTGGTGAAAATTTCTTTGCACAAGTTTATAGAAATTTATTAACGGAATTGCAATTAAATTTGAATTTTTAGTGTGTTAGGATCAACTTACTCCATTTGCCAAACCAATTCATATAACATGTACGATAAGCAATGATTGCCTGGTTTTTTTACTCGCAAATATAGTTAGCACAATAATCCTTAGAAATCATTTAATTTTTGAAAAATATAGAAGTATATTAAATTCTTTCCAAAAAAATTATTAAATTCTAGGCTGTTTTAGATAAACAAACTCTTTTAGATTGAAAGAATCATTAAAAAAACTTATAATAAAAACCCTTCAAATTCTTGATTTTAATGCCAGGGATAAAAGTTATATTAATTATCCCCTAAATGAAAA
>NW_021526540.1:0-207 GCF_001605985.2 Dendrobium catenatum | reverse complement strand
GGTTTAAAAACCGGACCGGACCGGTAGGTTCAACCATGAACCGGCCAGTTGTCCGATCCGGTCCAGTTCAAAAACCGGCTTCGCAAAGAACCAGCCTGAACCAGACTGAACCGGCGGTTCAACCTGTGAACCAGCGAACCGGTCCGGGTTCGAAAGAACCGGTCGGTTTCAAAAATAATAATGATAAATAAAATATAAATAATATAT
>NW_021526539.1:0-407 GCF_001605985.2 Dendrobium catenatum | reverse complement strand
AGAGGATTTCACACTTACTTTACACCGACGACATCCTGATTTTTGTGGAGGCTTCGCGGTCTAATGCGAAGCTTTTGGCTGAGTACTGTAGCTGGACCGGGCAGCGGATTAATTGTGGTAAATTGGCGGTGCTGTTTAAAAGGAAATGCCCCCGATGGAAACAACGACAAATGGCTAGATGCTTGGGATTTCGGAGGTTGGATTCCTTCGATTTTTCGGCCTGCCGATGGTGTTACACAGGCTTAATAGGGCTGATTTCGGCAATCTGATCAAAGGTGCCCAAGATAAGGTGAACTTGTGGGGAGCGAAGCAGTTATCGTTGGCGGGGCGTGCTCTGTAGATTAAGACTACCCTCTTGGCGGCTCCCACATTTATGATGGCTCATACTATGGTGCCGATGGGGGTGC
>NW_021526538.1:0-276 GCF_001605985.2 Dendrobium catenatum | reverse complement strand
AAAGACGATAACTAATGAAACCCTTAATATCAGTTTGACAATGTGATGGAGGGGAACAACGAAATGGATGCCAACTACCTCACCAGTATAAAGACCTCCACTCTCAATCTCTCTTCTCCTTTTCCTCACAATAGCCACAACATGCTTGATGCTTCCATCTTCCTAGTGAGTGGGAATAGGGTTTGTAGAGTACATCGATAAAACTAAGTGTCATTTTATGTGATGATTATGGGTTAGGTCGATCCATTGGGGGCATATGCCCTAGTGCCACCACTG
>NW_021526537.1:0-200 GCF_001605985.2 Dendrobium catenatum | reverse complement strand
TGGTATATTCTGCTTCTGAGGATGATCATGCCAGACATTTGAGGATTGTATTGGAGACTTTGAGGCGGCATCAGCTGTATGCCAAGTTCTCCAAGTGTGAATTCTGGCTGAGGAGCATTTCTTTTCTGGGGCATGTGATTAGCGGAGAAGGTATTTCTGTTGATCCCCAGAAGATTCAGGCAGTTGCAGATTGGCCAAGG
>NW_021526536.1:0-459 GCF_001605985.2 Dendrobium catenatum | reverse complement strand
AGACTGTAGTCGGCGGGCGACGTAAGTCAGGAGGACCATAGTCGGCTGGCGATGGAGGTCGGAAGGACTGTAGTCTGACGACGAAGATAAGAAGAACAACATCAGGTAGAAGTCCAGCAATGGAAAGAAATACATCTTCGCATAGACGTCCAACGGAGTCCGATAACTGGTAAAAGTCCAGCATCGGGTAGAACTCCGGCTTCACTTGGGCGGAGTTTCGGCGTTGGGAGGGAACTCTCTTGTAAATTGGGAATAATTTCAGCATCCCATGGAAGTTGGGCAGAATTCTTGCGTTCTCCTGAATATCCGGCAGAGTTCCGGCGTCTTTAGGCGGCAGGAAGAGCTCCGGTAGTGGTCGAGTAGGTGAGGAATCTCCTTTTCCCCTTTCTCCTCTTCTTCTTCTCTCTCTTCACTTGAGCCCCCTTGGTGTAAAATGAGGGCTCTATTTATAGTTTTTCT
>NW_021526535.1:0-1906 GCF_001605985.2 Dendrobium catenatum | reverse complement strand
AGCAACATTGGGTTATCTCGTACATTAAATAGGCTTTCCATATAGAGCCTTTAGGATGTGCTTTATTTTTAGCAGTCTTCTTAAGTTTATTTAAATACCTCAAAAGAATACATTCATCAATACTGAACAGGTCCATCGACTCTAACTTTATATGGTAAATGCACTGGTAGATGCTCCATAGAGTTAAAGAAAACTAGAGGAAATATCATCTTATGTTTATTCAAAATGAAAGGAATATGCTGCTCCATAAGAATCAGGTACTTTGTATTTAGTTTTGAAGAGCATAAATCTTTGAAGAAGATACTGAACTCAATCAAGGGCTTTAAAATTTTATTTGATAGATAGCTAAAGGCAGTTGATAGTAGATATTTCATAAAGATATGCTAGTCATGACTCTTCATACCAAACAATCTCCCAGTTCTTATGTTAACACATCAGCTTAAATTTAAAGAATATCCATCTGGCACCTGTAGAGTCTTTACCCATTAACAAACAACTTGCCTCTACTCTAAAGTAAAGGTGAAATGAGCTTTTAGTTCAAAAATTTTTCCATTTTAACAATCCCTCAATTCTAATCTTTCCTCCTATGAATCTCCTTTAAGTTTGTCCTTACTTTTATATTATCTTTGGATTTATCTTTGGTATCCATGACTGTATTGAATATATTATCAAAGACATTTTTCTCTATATGCATCATGCCTAAGTTATGTCTGATTAAGTTTGTCCTCTAATATGATAATGAATAAAAAAATACTTTTCTTAGTCCATTTATGGTTGACACCATACCCTAGCAATTTGTAATCAGCTAATGTTGAAGAATCCATTAGTTTGAGCATAAAATTTATTCTTTCAAATATTTCTTCACTACTTAGTCTTGGAGGAGGCTGCGACATCATCATTTTATTTTTAACAAAAGTATCCTTATTTCTCTTGTAAGGATGACCTGTACGTAATAACAAGCAATGACAGTCGAACTGTGTTCTTCCCTCCATACCTTAAAGTGAATGACTTTGTATACTCAATACAATATGGACAAACTAATTTTTTAGAAGTGTTCAATCTTGAGAGCATATCATACGAAGGAAAGTCACCAATTATCCAAAGTAATGTTTCCCTCATAATGAAGTTCTATTTGGTGAATATATCATATGTACTTATTCCCTCTTCACATAATAAATTTAAATCATCAATTAATGATTGTAAGAATACATCAATATTTTCTTTTGAACTATGTGGCCTTAGAATGTTAAGTGTCAAAAAAATATAAGGAGTTGTTCATGCACAACTCTGAGGGAAGATTATATGGTGTAAGTGCCACGGGCCAGCATGAGTAAAGTGAAGCAAACTGGCTAAATGAAGTGAAATAATATGCTCATAAACCTAATCTTAAATTTCTTGATTGTTAGGCGAAGGTGGGATGTATACAATCAAATTGTATCTAGGCATCTGCTTCTGAAGGATGTGTAATAAAACATTCTTGTGAGATATATTCTTTATGTCATCTCATATGTGCAGTAAATCTCATTGATGCATATAACCGTTTCAGTCTAAGAATTACGTGTAAGTAAAATAACCTACTTGCTGGTATTTCCATCAACTTTCTTTTCATGATATAATTTTGTTTAAATCTCAATGCATTGTAGTAATGACATGCGATCTCTGATTGATCATCTTTATAGAATAACATGCATCCATTGAAAAAATAATCTATCTTTGTGTATGTCAAACAAAGATTAGACACCAACTTCTTAATCATATATAAATATTTAGGAATTTTTTTATATGCTAGATTGGTTTATTTGAGCAGTCTAATGAATTGATTAAAACATTCGTGGGGGGACATTATATTTTGCCTTGATGTTTAACATATTAATAGAAATGGATAACTTTGAGTGAGTGGTGCATC
>NW_021526534.1:0-230 GCF_001605985.2 Dendrobium catenatum | reverse complement strand
TTTAATGCATACAATTCAAAAGGAAATTTCTAAACAGTCCCTGCATTCAAATTTCCCTCATAAACTTCTCCTAAAGTATTCCTAATCAGTTCCACTGAACTGGGTGACTTGATCGTCACGTACAAGAGGCAGAGACTTCGGCCTCTATTTGCCTGGGACGGTCCCACATTTACTGGCTGAACCGGTCTAACAGATCACTTGCTTGGTCACTTGCTCGGTGTTTAGTACAT
>NW_021526533.1:0-417 GCF_001605985.2 Dendrobium catenatum | reverse complement strand
GGGGATCGTAGGTGCTGGCAGGTGGGCAGCTAGAACTCAGGTCAAATTCGGATTAGCAAGTTGACCTAGATCCAATCCAATTTTTCAAATATGTCATAATTGAAGCAAGAACCCAACTCGTTTATTAAATAGTTTGACTTCAACCCTGATTTTTTAAGTCGAGTTCGAATCAAGTTATTATGTTGGGTCAATAATTGACAACCTTAGATCCATTGCTAAAGTTGAATATAAAGTTATAGCTCATTTTTATATATATGAGATGATGTCGATCACGGCGTTTAGAAATTAATGTTCTCATAACTAAGTTTATTATTACATTTTTAACAATTGGGCGGCCATATGCAATATAAATATTCTTGTCTTTCATAAAATGACCAAACATTGAGGTTAATTGCCATTTCATGTAATAATATGTGC
>NW_021526532.1:0-3577 GCF_001605985.2 Dendrobium catenatum | reverse complement strand
GAATAAAGAGGCATCCAAACAGTCTAAATCACAAACAAATAATTGAATTAGAAGAACGTGCCGTTAGTAAACTCTCAAAAACCTTTCTGACCGCCAAAGGCCTTAGTAAGCTTTGCTAGAGGGTGTGAGGGAATGAAGGCAATTGTGTGAAGCGAAGTTATTCCGCTACCACTTTAATGAAACCCCACAGAGCGACCGACTGGATCATAATTGGAGTGTTCCAACCAAAACCAAGACGATCACAAAATCTCTGCGCCACCAATAGGAACAAAACACTTTTCCTTGGAAAGATCTCGGCTGCGTAGGCTCCAGAGTAAGGTGGCAAGACAATTTCGCGCTGCCCACAGAGGATCACTAGCCCATTAAAAACAACACTCATACAAACCTCCAAAGACAAAAGGGCTCTCAATCACAAAGAAAGCCATCTCATGGTATTATCGAATTACATTACGAGAAAATCTTAATAGAAACCCCGAACATTAACCGCGGGGACCCAGGTAACTGTTTGCGATCCACCGGGAAGTACATATACCCCCGAAATTCTTCCAGGGTCTAAACGAGGAGATTGCTCGAGAATGGCAGACTGATAAGAAATAAAAATACTGAAACACCATAGCACAAGCTGGGATAATTCAAATTCACTTACCAACTTACTACAAACCCTATATAACAGATGAGACCAAAGTGATTGGGAGACAAGTCTCAGTTAAAACTCAGACATCCACTATAGTCTCCTTAAATAAAGCGGAATTAATCGTATAACAGACAAAAAAATTAAAAATTACTATATTGATATGGTCGATAATTGTCAAGCTAAATGCTGCCAATCACTTAGTTGTAAATAGAGTGGACTATTAATCTCTCATGTCTAATAATAAGGAAAGCTAGGCGCCCTTAAAGGAGGCGGAAAGAAATAGTACGCCCGGGGATCTACCTCAAGATACCAATCGTCATAATATATTATCGAGGAAATTACTTTTAGGTTTTTGAATTTGTGCGAATGCGCCACCAGGACGGATATGGTGCTTAAGCTTTTATAAGGGCTTTAAATATGTGCTCTTGTTAACCTTATGACATGGTCTCCACTAAAAGGATATAAAGTGTTAATCTGGAAGTGACCTATAGAAATATTAAAAGAGTGGATTCAATAACAAAGATGGACCCTGCTTTGATGAGATGAAAAGTGGTTTAGAGGGTGAAGGAAACGTGTGGACCCTAGGAAGTGAGGAGGATCACGAAGTGGCTCAAGTGAATTAGATCGATAGGGTGGTAACGGTCGGATACGCTCTCTCCTCACTATCCGTTTTTTTCCATATGCAAGACGAATGAGGATGGAGGACGAGTTGTTCATCCAGAGGAACAGATTCGAGGTGAGAGTGAGACTCAACCAAACAATAATATTATAGCAACGGAATTCCCGCTTCGTCCTTCGTGAGCGTCTTTTCACCGTTCTCCAATAGCGCATTCCGCCCTACGAGGCCCCTTACAAGGATTATGTATGTGCTGACATGTGTAAGACCAGTAATTAACTATCCACCTAGAATTGGCAATAGAGAAACGTTTAATGAGTCAAAGTACCTGATGGCTATCTCACAATAGATGAATACGATTTCAGAATTTGACGAAGCGCAAATTCTCCAAAAAAGTGTGAAAAAGAGCTATTGAGGACTAAGACCTTAGTGGCATAATACTTAGGATTGAACAACAATTAAAATGTAGATTAATGAGACTGGGAGGAAAAGACTCTGTGAGGGAGAGGGATATATATTTTGATCAGACCTGCTGGAGCCAATTCTCCATACTATAAAACTCTCTATGGTGTGGCTAAGCAGGTCGGCGGGAAGTGTCATTCTGACTTAGCTAAGTCTAGTATAAATTTGGGCTGATCAGGGGGACTACAAGGAAAGAACATTGAAGTTCTTGAATACACCTGGGATCCATTCTATAAGGTAGGAGACGTGTAAATATGGTGAGCCTGATATTTTCTTGGAATCGTCGAGTGGGTGCATTATCCGAGACCTTCAACATGAATCAGGTCTAGAAAGAGAGTGTAAGTGGTGAAATTATTATATTACTGCGTAAATAGGTGTGATACAGGTGTGAGCAGACCATACCCATTCAAGTCGGAAAGGTGGATAGGTTAGAAGTAGTAGTCGGTTAAAACACATCGCATCTTTGTGAGAACAGACTGCTAACATTAGGAGCTGCGATTTGACATTATACGCGTACGACGAGTAGCTCGTACACGAGCTGTTAATCACAGCGAATTCTACCTAATCATGACTTAGATAACTTGCGCAGAACTAAATATGCACATAAGATTCGAAGAGCCCCTTACAGCCCCACTTTTATCGTGCTCAATGGTCGAGAAAGTATTTTTAAACTTAAAGTGAAAATTCCGGCTACACCATATACATTGAGCGAGGCATACTTCTCATGAACTCAACACTTTTTTTTCTCGAACAAGCTTACGGATGACATTTCAGGGCCGGCTTCTGAAAAAATTAATAAATAGCCCTCCTCGCCTAAGCATAAATAGTATGGAAAAGAGCTACGACCTGCATTTGAAAACTCTATTTCGAAAATATGTAGAACAATCACACTTCTCTCGCTCACGGTGCTGTAAACTGCTGGCGCTCATGATTAATAATCTCACCATCAATTCATGATCCACAATACTACACGGTGTGTGTAATATCGGAATCCAAAAAATTAATGAGGAGTGATACATTCTATGCTCCTCAAGAATCAACGACACAGAGGATGATATGAGTTCCCTTAATAGCTCTAGAAATGTAGGTTTGAAACGAGTATAAAATTGCAAATATAAAAAATAAATGCAGATAAAATGTATAAATGAAGAGAAGCATCAAACCACAAGAATATTCGAATTCTTTCCTCTCCTTCGCGTTAAATCGTATTTTTTATTAGATAGAAATTTCACTTTTGTTGCCATAATGCCACTTCCGGCTTATGACCTTAAAATAGTATAGAGATAAGGGCCATTACAAGAACATTTCTAGACGCATACATAAGCATATGACTCCTTTCTCGCTCGATAATGAAGACCTCCTTTTAACTAGTATAGTTCAAAACATATTTATACTATATTTTATTGGATTCATTGATACAAAGAATGATTTGTATACTAATTGACAAATCTAGACCCAGCAATATCGATATATACAAACGTGGCCAGCGTGGCTACGCATTAAACTAAGTATTGGTATACACGACTGATTTATCACAAAAACTACCAGATAGTCTATATAAAGAAATTTTCATGATTTATGTAATTGATCCAACAAGGAAACACCCGAACATGCATATAGAAAAGAAGGCGGGAAGAATGCTAGATCCCATTTTTTTGTTTTGTAAGAAAGCAACCATAAATTTTGTTAAGGCATTATCATAAGTATTATGTAAGCAAAATTTGCAAAATTCCATTGAACATGCTAGCAAGAGAAATATGTTTCAAATGCCTATTTGATTGAGTTCACCCAACCGAAACCACACAAGATAACAATTATTCTTTCAATCGTTAGAGCTTAATGTCTAAACAACAAAACTTAATCAC
>NW_021526531.1:0-378 GCF_001605985.2 Dendrobium catenatum | reverse complement strand
GAACAACCAAGTCCTCTTCAAATTTTTGTCCTAGTATATAAGGGTGTACATTATTAAATAAAATTGAAAATTCAAATTAAATCAAATCGAACTTATTTATTATATTGTTAGGTTGTTAAAGTATCATTTCAAACTTTGATTGTAATTTTGACTTTGTTTTATTTTTTGTTATTGATTTAGGTTTTATTTGGGACTGCTTTCTTATTGCTTTTCAAAACAGCTTTTTGATATAAAAATTTTTAGTACAAAATTTTTTTGTACTAGAAAATTATTTAAAAAAACAGTAAGAAAGCCATTCCAAACGAACCCTTAGTTTTTTTTTTCTCCTTTTATAAAATTGAACAATTCATAAATTGAGTTATATTATTTTTTCAAATC
>NW_021526530.1:0-1051 GCF_001605985.2 Dendrobium catenatum | reverse complement strand
ACTTGTGTATTTATAGGCCTACTAGGGGTGCAAACGAGTCGAATCGAGCTCGAGCCAGGTAGTGTTCGAGTCGAGCTCGACTTTCAATTACCGAGCTCTTACCGAGCTCGAGCTCGAGTCGAGCTCAAAATCCGAGCTCAAGCTCGACTCGTCTCATATTTCGAGCGATTCGTCGAGCTCAGTCGAGCTCCGCTGTGAACTATGTCCCGAGTAGGCTTTTCGAGCTCAGGCGAGCTCCATTGCGAACTCCTTCGTTGTCACGAGCTCGCCATTGGCTCCGCTTGTCCGTTGACGAGTTTGCAGTCGCATTCGAAGTCAAGATCCACTGGATATGATCCTTCCGAGACGTCAAGCTCGCGTTCGTCGTCGAGATCCAGGCTCATCATCGCGGTCGAGTTCCAACTCCCACTGGATCTGATCCTTCCGCCGTCGAGATCCAGAGCTCGTCATCGCAGTCGATTCCCAACCTCGTCATTGCGTCCGTCGTCGAGATCCAGAGCTCGTCTTCGCGATCGAGTCCCAACTCCCATTGGATCTGATCCTTCCGCTGTCGAGATCCAGAGCTCATCGTCGCAGTCGATTCCCGACCTCGTCTTTGCATCCACCATCGAGATCCAGAGCTCGTCTTCGCGGTCGAGTCCCAACTCCCACTGGATCTATTCCTTCCGTCGTCGAGTCCATTGCGGCCGCCGTTGAGTCCCAACTCCCAAGCTCGTCGTCGCGTCCGCTGTCGAGATCCAAAATCGAGACTTGACGCCATTCGTCCGTCGTTGAGATCCAAAGTCGACTCTGCTGTCGAAATCCATTCATCCGTCTAGTCTCGAGCTCATCGCCGTTGTCCGCCCAACCTTCATTCATCATCCCGCTCGCAGCTACCCAAAATTTTTTTCTCGCCCAGTTGCACACGCGAGCTACTCGTCGAGCCAACGAGCCGAGTCGGAGGCCTGGTCGAGCTCGAGCTCGATAAGCCATCGAGCTCGACTCGTGAGCTCGATAAGCTCGACTCGTCGAGCTAGTTATCGAGTTGAGTTCGAGCCGGCTCGCGAGTCGG
>NW_021526529.1:0-217 GCF_001605985.2 Dendrobium catenatum | reverse complement strand
TGCCTGTCATTAATGGGCAATACTTGAAAAAGTATTATGCCTGAGTCTAGTACTTCACAGGGGGAGCCTCCCTACCACCTGTAGATATTCCTCTGTATATGTATCTCTTAGAAGGGTTCCTCTTACTTTTCAGCAGTCTGTGTGGCCACGACGATTTGTCCTCTACCACACGACGTTTGCCTTGGAGGGTATAAGGTTATCCTTAGAAGGGTTACAC
>NW_021526528.1:0-205 GCF_001605985.2 Dendrobium catenatum | reverse complement strand
ACCGTCAAAAAGCAGACAACAGTTGCCCGCTCCTCCAAAGAATCCGAGTACCGTTCGTTAGCAGCACTCACTGCCGACGTTATTTGGATACGGCGCATTCTAGCAGATTTCGGAATTACTCAAGACAAACCTACAGATTTATATTGTGACAACACTTCGGCAATAGCCTTGGCAAACAATCCGGTCTTCCATGCACGAACAAAAC
>NW_021526527.1:0-407 GCF_001605985.2 Dendrobium catenatum | reverse complement strand
ATTATCGTATATGGCGATTGGTCCTCTGTAAAATTTTGGTCCAGACAAAATTAAAAATCGTCTAGGACGATCTGTCCTCTGTAAAAATTTCGTCCAGACGAACAAATTGTCTTCCAAACGA
This sequence comes from Dendrobium catenatum, assembly GCF_001605985.2. Classification (NCBI taxonomy): domain Eukaryota; kingdom Viridiplantae; phylum Streptophyta; class Magnoliopsida; order Asparagales; family Orchidaceae; genus Dendrobium; species Dendrobium catenatum. The sequence continues at coordinate 286 of NW_021526527.1, read as the reverse complement.
TTAACCGACTTAGAATAATTTTCAGCAGTTTCTAGAACCGACCTTTGTAATAACTATTCATACCGGACGAACCTAGTTCGTATGGGATGATCAGCTGTACGAAGACATTTCGTACACATATTCAAATATGGTCGTTTCAAATCGTTTAAGTAAAATCGTCCAGGACGATCCATGGTCGTACGGGATGATCCATGATCGTACGAGACGATCCATTGTGTACAGAATTGAAAAAATGCAGTTTTTGGGCAGTTTTTTCTTGTCTTTTGTATAAATAGTCCAAATTAGA
>NW_021526526.1:0-233 GCF_001605985.2 Dendrobium catenatum | reverse complement strand
CGATCAACGGCTCGGATACGGTCGGACGGAAGTTCCGTCCGACAAACCGACCGATCCCGCGGATCGGTTGATCGCACGGCTCGATCAGAGCCGTCCGCTGCCTGAAGCGGGCGATCCGACGGTCATAGGGCCATCCGACGTGGTCAAGTGAGCCGCGGGTCCCGCCGCCAATCATCCCGCAATCATGGGTCAATGATTGACGGCGGCGCCAATCATTGGCGCAGACCGCGGAA
>NW_021526525.1:0-548 GCF_001605985.2 Dendrobium catenatum | reverse complement strand
CTAGTAAGAATTGCATATCTTCTGTGAGTCCCTGGGGAATAGTAGGATTGGCCACAGTAGGATCTCCTATGCTCTTCTTCAATAGTGATGCATGAAATAATGGGTGGATGGAGGAATTAGGAGGTAACTTGAGACAGTAGGCCACCATCCCAACCTTCCCTTCAATCTCGAAAGGCCCATAGTATCGTGGAGATAGCTTCTCACTCCTTCTGCTAGCTAAAGTCTTCTGTCGGTAAGGCAGTAGCTTCAGGTATACCATCTCTCCCACCTCAAATGTCACATCCTTACGATGAGCATCCGCCTTGGTCTTCATGATCTGCTTGGCTCTCAATATGTGTTCTCTCAACTCTCCTAACACCTTATCCCTCTCCTCCAAGTATTAATCCACTAGATATACAGGGGTCGTTCCCTTCTGATAATTCACCAATGGTGGTAGATCCCTCCCATAAAGAATCCTGAAAGGTGTGAATTGAGTTGCGGTATGATAGCAAGTGTTGTACCAATATTCTGTCCATGGTAGCCATTTGACCCACTGCTTAGGCCTCTCC
>NW_021526524.1:0-231 GCF_001605985.2 Dendrobium catenatum | reverse complement strand
CAAGGCTCTCTTAGGTCAAGACAACAGCACTCAAGGTCTTAAGCATGAGAAAATTAGTGTCCTTTAAATAGAATTTCAAGAACAGAATTTATCATCCAGGTAAATATAAATATCATCCTGGCCAATCAATATGAAATAAGCTCAATTATCTGGGACGATTCAGGACGATAAAAAAAAAAAAATTGATTACGTCGTCCAGGCCGATACAATATCGTCATGGCCGAGTAGTTC
>NW_021526523.1:0-373 GCF_001605985.2 Dendrobium catenatum | reverse complement strand
TATGTTTTCATACATGTTTATTAGCGTATATATTCTATATTTTGGAATTCTCTTGTGTTATGAGAATACATCTCAAAATCCCCCGTCGGACTGGGGGCATTTTAAATATTTGTTCGGGTCGACATCGCGCTGCGTGCCGAGATCCCTAAACAAATATTTAAAATCTCAAAATTCCAATTCTATCCTGCCCTAAAATGTCCCTGTGAGATAGGGGGCATTTTAAATATTTATTCGGGTCGACATCGCGCTGCATGCCGAGATCCCCGAATAAATATTTAAAATTATCAATCCAAATGCTATTTTGTGCTAAAGAATACAAAGATTTCTTTTTCAAATTCTATGCAGGTGACTTCTCAAAAGATTGAGACACCTT
>NW_021526522.1:0-215 GCF_001605985.2 Dendrobium catenatum | reverse complement strand
TTTTTGGGATTTAGCATAAGACAATTGGATGATAGAACCTTTTTAAATCAATCAAAGTACATAAATGACATCTTGAAAAAATATGAAATAGATAAAGCCATGCCAATAAACACTCCCATGACCTCCAGTATTCAGTTGGGTTAGGACTCAATTGGAAAACATGTTGATTAAAAGAAGTATAGAGGGATCATTAGATCTTTACTTTACCTGACTGC
>NW_021526521.1:0-280 GCF_001605985.2 Dendrobium catenatum | reverse complement strand
GCTACTCCAACCTTTTCACGTAGATGCTCATTTCATATTCTATCTCTAAGGGTAAAGCCACACATCCACCTGAGCATCCTCATCTCTGCCACACTGAACTTAGTATTATGCTTCTCTTTTAATAGCCAACATTTGACACCATAAACCATTGCAAGCCACACCACCATCTTATAGAATTTTTTCTTAAGTTTGAGGGGCACTTTTCTATCACACAAGCCCGATGCATTCCTCCACTTCAACCATCAACTTGAATTCTGCTGATAATATACCCATCTATTTC
>NW_021526520.1:79519-149428 GCF_001605985.2 Dendrobium catenatum | reverse complement strand
GAAATAGTGAATGTGAGATCAAATGTAAATAAAACACCCTATGAATTCACTAAAAGGTAGAACACCAAATTGGTCTCATTTGCATGTTTTTGGTTGCAAGTTTCATTCATAAACAATGGAAAATCTGCCTTAGGAAAATTTGTATCCAAAATCAGATGAAGGAATTTTTTTAATATTCAAGTGTTGGAAAAAAATCTTATAGGATATTCAACAAAAGAACTTAGTTATTGAAAAACCACACATGTTGTATTTGATGAATCTGGAAATTTAGAAGTCAAATATGTTGAAGAAAGAAATTGAGAAAACTCCCAAAAGATTGATAGATTAAAAACTTGGAAGAAAATGTGGAAAAGAAACCTTGAAAAAGAAAACCCTTTGCCTAGAGATTTGAGATTTTCTTAAAAACCACAAGAGAATTGATTATAGGAGAACCTAGTGAGGTTTAGAACTAGGCGTGGATTAAATTAAGGAAGTCAATCATTCAGCCTTTATTTCAACTATAGAACCCACTTTAATATTTGATCAGCACTTTCTGATGAATTTGGGATATTTGTCATGCAAAAGAGTAAATCAATGTTTAAAGAAATAAAGTTTGGGAATAACTACAAGGCCAAAAGATCAAAGTGTTGTTGGAACAAAATGGGTTTCAAAAATAAAATTGAAGACTCAGAGTAAGTCATTTAGAAATAAGGCTAGATTTAGTTCCTAAGGGTATAATCAAATTGAAGGAATTATTTTAGGAACTTGTTGCCCCTGTAGCAAGACTGAAGCAATTAGGTTTTACCTTGCCTTTGCCTGTTTTAAAAGTTTTTTAAATTGTTTCAAAAATGATGTCAAAGTGCCTTTTTGAATGTATTATGAAGAAATAGTTTATATAGAACAACTCCTGGATTGAAAATTCAAAATTACCCAAATCATGTTTTAAGTTAAAAAAGCATATATGATTGAAAACAGCACTTAGGGCTTAGTATGAAGAGATGAGCACTTTCCTTACTTGAAAGATCTTTTAAAAAGAAGTTGGATACATACTCTTTCTTAAAGAAATTTGGAAAGGAAATACTCATTGTTCAAATTTATGTGGCATGATATTGCATCTTTGATCTTCAAATAAAAATCTTGTGATGATTTTTCAAATGCAATGAATAGTGAATTTGGAAAATGAGTCTAATGAGATTTAAAATTACTTTCTAGGTTTTAGCATCAAGCACTGAGAAGGGGGACATTTTCTTAGTCAAACCAAAATATAAAGACATCCTCAAGGAAATATGAAAATGGACAATGCAAAACCTGTTAGTACACCAATGAGTTCTCAGTTCAATTAGATAAGGACCTTAAGGGAAATCTTTGATCAAAAGAAATAAGAGGGATTATGGATCTTGCTTTACTTGACTGCTAGCCGACCAGGATATTATGTTCAGTGAACCAAGCTACTTTTGCTTATGTGCAAGATTTCAATCAGATCCAAGAATCCATTGATAGCAGTGAAAAGGATTTAAGATTATTTACTTAGGAACTCAAAACATTAGAAATTGGTATCCTAAAGTTTTAGCTCTTGCATTTGAAAATTATTGGTTTATCATTACTGACTTTGCAGCTGTAGAGTCGGATAGGAAAAGCACTCTGAACATTGTCAAATTCATTGGTAATTCAATTAGTTTCTTGCGTCCAGTAGAAAACAAAATTCAGAAAGCCCTATCTTACTGCAGAGCAGAATACATTGCTTTAGGAAGTTGTGTGGCACAAGTACTTTGGTTAAAACAACAGTTTGATTGATTTAGGATTCTGTAGGCACTATCCAATTTATTGTGACAATACTAGTCTATTTGCATTCCAAAAATCCTATTCAACATTCTAGAACAAATACATAGATATAAGACATCCTTTCATAAGGGATCATGTATCCAAAGAGAAAATTGAACTCACACATGTTTCAAACTGAAAATCAACTTGCAGACATTTTTACAAAACCTTTAGCCCTGAGTACCGTTCAGTACATTTAAAACAAGGCTAGGTGTATGGATTTAAATGCCTAAAACAAAATGTCTTTGCAACATTGATGTTTATGTTTTTGTTTTGTTTTTGATTTGTGAATTTTTGTGTGTTTTGAACAAATGTTGTTTTGAGTGAAGTTTTTTTTTTTGTAGTTTTCTGTGTTTTAAGTTTTTGTTTGATTTTTTTTTAAATTAAAATTCAAAAATTCAAATTGAGGAAATCATCCGGAGCGACTTTGGTTCGGACAGACGATGTGAGAAAAGTTGGTTTGCGAGCATTTTAACCGTTTTGAAAGCAGTTTTTTAATTAATTCGTCTGTACCGATTATAAATATCGCCAAGGACGAACTTTTCATTTTTTCAAACTCGACCATTGAATGCAGCGTTGAGTGGATAAGACCAGTTTAATATTGGATTTCGTCTTACGAAAATTTTTGGTTCGTCCAGACGAAAAAACCATATGTCGTTCAGTGTAGGGACGTTTCAAAGACATTAAAACCAATTAATTTTGATCGTCTGTACGAACTTTTGTTCGTATGTACGATCGGTCAAGCCCAAAGGTATGTACGAAGGGACGCATCGTAAGTGTGTGATTACGAAAAGCCGTACGATTTTGGACGAATTTGATCGTCCTGTACGAAATAATGTTCGTCCCCAGACGAACGATTAATTTTCGTCCAGGACGAACCTTCTTCGTCCAGGACGAACTATTGTTTTCTTTAAATATGAAGGCTTTCTTAACTTAACAATCACACTTTTCAAAACTTCTCTTTCAAGCCCTTCTACTTCAAATTTGTCAATGCCTCCTCAAGTAAAAGACAAAAGATGTTAGCGAAGAAAAGCCAATAGAGAATGCCTCGGAAAACTTCCTTTCCAAGGCAAATGAGGAATCATTTTCCTCGTTTTGCTTCCACAGAAAATCACTCCCATCTCGCATCTTGATTCAAAGCGATATAAAATTTTAAGGTAATGCCACCTTTTTGACTCAACCCAAATTCCATTTCATCCTGGTCTCTCGTCCATCTCTACAACAAGCAAACTTTTCTCACTTTTCTAGCCAACATGAGTTTCAAACGACCACTCTGCATTAGATCCTTTTCTTCAACCCAAACAAGTAAGAAATCACTAAGCATGACAGTGCTGCATTTATAAACTTTAGACGAAGGATAATAGAAGCCCATACCTTATGACTGAAAACATAATTTAGATGGGAGAAGTCAATAGTACAATTAGAAAAAGTTCGTCTAAAACTATCATTTGCCTAGAGTTTCTGGATGACCAAAAATGCCCGTATCATCCAGCATATCCTTAGATCTTCAATTCATTCCTAAGAGCTGGTGATAGGAAAAACATAACCCCTCTCCTTTCTGTCTAACCTTTTTGATTTTGGATCGTCAACTATCGACGAAGCCCAACTCATCATAGATTCATCTCTATGGGCTTGTCAGAAATAGGACATGCTGAACAGAAGAGAAAAAGAATATTTCTTTGGCGCATTTAGTTACCTACATTTTGGAGAAGAAATATAATTTGGTGAAATCCTGATGAAGAATATGAAGAGCCAGTTTATTATAAATGATGCATCCTTCCAGATTGCTCTTCAGGAGAAAAAAGAAAAAGAAAAAAGCACATGATAGTGTTCAGAAAGAAGAAGAAAGAAGAAAGGAGCGCAAACCTCTGCACCTCAGTCAGAGTTATCAGAATCTGAGTTGAGAGATTTTGATAGATTAGAGACTCATATGATCAAAGGTTTGAATCAATTTTGATGCCTCAAACTTGTGCAGCAACAACATGAACATTGGTATATTAGAAATGAAGTAACATGATATCAATACCAATGTAATGTTGATGGGCCTCCTACTTAACCTTTTCGTGCATTCCCTCCTTCCTCCTCCTCCAGAACAAGTAGAGAGATTTTGTGTTTTGTTGTTCTTGTGTTATATTTTTTTGTTGTTAGTTTCTCAATTTTTTTATGTCTTGTTGTGTTAGTGCCTTATGTTAAGTGTTTGTTTGTATTTTCCTTTAAGTTTAATTTAGATATTATGAAATGTGTAATCCTTTCATAAATATCCAGCATTTCGTAACTTGTTTTCATGTTGATTTATTATTTGAAATGTGGTTAATTTGTATGAAAATTTCATTAGTATTATTTAATCTTCATAGTGCTTAAATTAGATTGTAATTTTGAGATTATCTACATTTAGAAAATCTAGTCTATTCTAAATTTTAAAAATTGTTTATAAACTGTTATAATTAGAATTTTTTAAAATCATTCTATTCATTTAGACTACAAAAAGGTTAAAATTATTTATGCAATTTAGAGTTTTCGTATTTTTGTATTTCCTTGCTCAAATAAATATTTATTAGCGCTGAGAAATATTTAAAATTTTAAATTATGATTTTGGAAAGAATTGGATCTAAATTACTCTTAAAAAATTGTACAAAAAGCTACAAAATCAAAAGGGAATGTGCAAAAAGTTCGGCCAAATATGAAAAAGAGGCACCAAAATCAGCCCAATATCAAAAGATGCCAACAAAAATGTGGCCCAAAAATTTTTTGGAAAAAATGCGCAAAGTGGCCACATGTGTAATTCTCTTCTTTCCAAAATTATGTTTAAAATCTCTAAAATTCAAATTGATCTTATGTTCATTTATATTTCTTTTAACATTGTAATATAAAATTTTTCTTCATTTCTCTCTTGTTAATTAATTTTCTTGTGAAAGTCTAAATTGAATCATGCTTTGCTAAATTCTTCTTAGCTTTACAATGTTATATCACTTTTTAAATTTCCTGAATTCTATGATTGACCTAATGTTTTTTTTAAATGCATTACCTTTTATCAATCACCCATTTAGATAAAATATTCAAAGTGAATGTTTCATACAATTACTTACATTTCTTTCTTTTTTCTTCTTCACTTTTTTTTTGTCAAAAAAGGAGAAATCTTTATGTTTGTATGTTATTGTGGTTTGTTTTTGTGTTTGTGTTTGTGTGTCTCGAAAAATAAAATTTTAAAATTTTTCTTGATTTAAATTGCCTCCTTATTTTCATGATTCCAATCAATTCAGGGGGAGTTTAGAGATAAAAAGATGTTTAAATTGAAATCATACAAATTAATAATATGTTTTGCCATCATCAAAAAAAGGGGAGATTTGTTAAGATTAGTTGCTATTTGCAGCATTACATTTTGGCAACTTATAAATTTGATGATTTCAAACATTTATTGTTCAAATGTGTAGTTATCTCCTAACAATTTGGAAGAATTGTATTGGTCTCTTGTGTGTACTAACATTCAGGGAAAGAACTCCAGACTACGAAGGCTTCAAATTTTAAAATCAGTATGAGATACCTGTGAAATTTTGAAACTTGCACTTTTGCTTAGAAATCAAATTGAAAGGAGTGTGAATTGTAACTTTGAGTGATAAAAGACATTGCACACACAAATAAGAGATCATATTAAATTTGTGTTGATCGTACAGACGATTTCGTTCATGACTGGACGATCAGACAGTTATCTCCTATAGAGCATATGAAATGAATAGAACTTGCTCGAAAAAGTTTTCTAAGTCCTATTCGGTTCCAGACGAAATTAAGTTATCGTACAAGTACGATTGGCTCTCTGTAAAAATTTTCGTCCAAAACAAAATAATTATCGTATAGTACGATTGGCTCTCTGGAAAATTTTCATTCCAGACAAATTTAAATTATCGTACAAGTATGATTGGCTCTCTGTTATAATTTTTTCCAGATGAAATTAATTACGTACATACGATTGGCTCTCTGTAAATTTTTCGTCCAGACGAAATTAATTATCGTACAACGATTGTTGGTTCTCTGTAAAATTTTGTCCAGACCGAAATTATTATCGTACCAGTTACCCGATGGTTCCTCTGTAAAATTTTCGTCCAGACAAAATAATTTATCGTTCCAAACGATTAAGCCGACTTAGGACCAGTTTTCAGCAGTTTCTAGATTCGACCTTGTTAATAACCGTTCGTTACTGGACGAACCTAAGTTTCGTACAGGACGATCAGCTGTACGAAGACATTTCGACACATATTCAAATAGGTCGTTTCAGATCGTTTAAGTAAAATCGTCCAGACGACCACGATCGTACAGACGATCCACTGCGTACAGAATTAAACTTGAGTTTTTGCGGTTTTCTTGTCTTTGTTAAAATAGCCCAAATTAGACTGCCAACCCAATCTTTTTTGTCATTGATCTTCGTGCTCTTGAGAGAATAGCCCAAGGAGAGAATGAAGAGACATTCAAGGGAGATTCCTACCATAGAAGCAAGAAGGCTCACATTAGATTTCAAAGTTAAGAGTCTCTACTTGTGAATTGAGGATTACTTCACTTTTTTCTTCTCCTTCTAGATTCTTGTGAGAAGATATGTCAAGAAGATCCGGTTTCTCTGCCGACACTTGGAGAGTGTGGAAAGATGAAAGGTTCTCTTAGCCCACACTAGGAGAGTGTGAAAGACGAAGGGTTCTCTGCCCCACCTTAGGAGAGTGTGAAAGGACGAAGGGGTTCTCTGCCCACACTAGGAGAGTGTGAAAGGACGGACGATTTTCTTGCCAACACTGGTATTATTAAAAGGATGGACGTCCACTGCACACCGGAGGTGAAAAGAGTGTTTGTAAAGGCTCCCGCCTTGCTTGGTGCAAAAGGAGAGTCACTATTCGTATTAGTGCAATACTCAGAGGCCTCGGGATGATGTAGGTCTGTTATAGACCGAACCACAAAATTCTGTGTCTTACTTTACTATTTTTACAATTTCCGCACTTTCTATTTTCAGTTTTAAAAAACTCTGTGTTGAAAAATGCTGTTGTCTTACAAAAAAAGGGGTCTTAAATTTTAATTTTTTTTAACTACCAATTACCCCCTTCTGGAGCCTTGACACGTCACTTAGGCCTTAACAACCTAATTATTAGATTCAACATTAAGTTTTTTTAAGAAGTACAAGATTGTAAGCCTTAACTTTGTTGGGCTCATTTTTATGCCTCTGACCAATTGCGTTGGCGCACTCGCATCTTTTGATACACTTTGTTTATTCTAAATTTTCAATTTGGCATCTTTGCGCATTCTTTTATTTTTTGACATCATTACCAATTTTTTGAATATTCTTCGCTATTCTTAAATCTTAAAAAACAAAAGGAAAACATCTAGGTCACAAGCAATTCTTTAGAATTATGAGTTAGTTCAAAAACCGTGCAGATAGGAGATTTCCTATGATGTAAAATAAAAAATGTAGGGGAGATAAAAAAATTTTTTGTGTTCAAAAACCCAAACTTTAAAAGATGAAAAAGATTTTAAATCCAAAGTAGGATAACCTTTTTTAGAAAACAGAGATTGAGAAAAAAAATTAATGATTTTCCTTCCTTTGACATGTTTTAGAAAAGTCAAAACACAAACTTACCAAGATTTCAAGAAAAAATTAGAAGTATTTTTCAATTTAAAGAAACGTCTTCACACACGTTGTCTGTGGAGGTATCCAGAATAGCAGGAAAGAAGTGTTGACATGAAAGGGTATAGACAAGAATATTTGGAAAAGGACTAGAGTATTATAAAGGTCTAACATTATAATATAACATAAGAACATACATATATACACTGACGAGGAGAGAATACGCACATATATAAACACCAACACATATATATGATATCATCAAAAATCTAACCCCATCTATACCCGTCTCACGAAGTAGCATCGATGCTTCGGGTAATAGAAGCCGTAAGCAAGGCGGTGCCCTGATTGATCTTAGACGACGCATTAGTTTTTTGCCTTTCATATATCTCCCCGATTTAAATTTGCTTCGCCCTTTCCAGATTTTCGCTTTCGTAGGAAAATTCTTTAAATTAGTTGCATCTGATTTTTTCAATATTTATGTCTTAGGGCTCCTGCAATCGAACAGCTAAATGAAACTGTCAAGAAGAATAATATGGACATGCCTTATCCTAAAGTTTTACCTTTTTTTTCCACATTTTGCTTATGAACTTTGTGAGCTTTGTGATTTGCGCCCGCTTGAAATTATTGCATTCGGTTCACCAACGTAAACTTCTTATTAGTCCTATCCTTCAGCGTGTTAGATACGAATGTTTTTTCACCTGCTCAAAATCTAGAGTAGAGTCCTTTGACCCAAACCATTTGGGCTCGTAGCAATGAGTGAGCCAATTCAAGATTATCAATAGAATATTACATTCAAATCTTAGATTCACAAATAGGCAACAAACGTTTATGATCAAATTTATCGGAGTGCTACAAAGGCATCAGTATGAGAGGACGTCAGTTTACGCCCTATAAACTTTTTAATAAAAATTTGAAAAAATCTTCTAAAGCATGCAATGAGTTTTACAATTTAAGTTAATCTGTATACATTATCTCACAGATAGATTCCAAAATGTTTCATAGGAAAATTAAATATTCCAAGAGAATCATACATTGAACACAAATTCAAACATATAGATCTGCTTGATTTTGCACTTAGTGCCTTCGTAAATTGGTGTGCGTCAATTTATCCCAAGACTTCCTTACCATAGTGACCGTGGATACTAACATAAAATCATCAGAATTTAAAGCACAAAAAAGCAATTTAAAGACCTTGCATTCAATTGAGCATTGAGTTGTTCTTCCCTATTCCATTGAATAAAAGGAATATCAAATTTAACTCCATTAACAATTCGTGACGGTGATGAATAACCAGTTAAAATCATATGTCACATGCAAAAATCAATCGATTGCAAGAAAATAGACATGTGAGTTTTACAAAAATCAAATGACATATTTTCAAATAAAGGTGGTCTGGTGATGGAATAACCTTTCGCAATATTACGATTTGAAAAATTAGCCATGGATCGAAATTCAAAAGCTTTTAAAAACTTATTTTATGAAAACTTCTCTGATACCAATTGAAAGTTCGTTAGGGATGTTAATCTCTATAGAACTGGCACAAGGCTAACAAGAAGAGAGGTGAATTGGTAATAAAATTCTTTACACAAAGAAATAAAATCACAAAGAAAATCACCACAAACAAAGTGCAGAAATTTAAGTGCGGAAGCAGTAAAAAGAAAGAACACATCGGATTTATAGTGGTTCGGTCAAACCTTGACCTACGTCCACTCCTTGGAGGCACCCTCTAAGTATTGCACTACAAAAGTGTCTCTCCTTTAGTCCCCACAGCTAGGCGGAGAAGCCCTTACAAAATCACTTCCACCTTCCCCGGTGCGGTGGAGTCACCGGGTCCTTTGACACCAAAGAAAACTTTTTCTTTGGTGAACTTACCTCGAGACAAGCCTTGAATCCGATGGTACTAAGGTGTGAGATCGCCGGAGCAACCGTGTGGATCCCCCACCACTCTCCCTTGAGTTCCTCCCCTCATAGGATCTTCTCCCTTTCAAACTCCACCCTTTTCTCTCTCCCTTTCAGCTCTCTCTTCAAGTTTCCCCAACAAGAATGAAGCTACAATGGCTGCCAAAAGTCACTTACAAAGTGTCATGCCAAGCTTAAATAGAAGCTCTCAAATGAGCTCCTTAATGTAAGTTGCCGACATTATCATCCAGGATGATAGGTATATTGTCCTGGCCGATCAGTACAAATTCAGCTCATCATCCTGGGACGATCAGAAGAAAATTGGTTACATCGTCCTGGCCGATATCATGATCATCCAGGCCGATTAGTTTAAAATCGATTCAATCATCCTGATCATCGCCCTGAATTCGAGCTGTCCGATGTAGATCGTCCAGGCCATCGTCCCGGCCTATCATGCGATCGTCCCGGATGATGTGATCGTATCAATCAACCATTAATGCTTTTCCAAAGATACCAGATCAATTTAGGCATAATTGAGTTAGATCGTCCTGGACGACAATAATATCGTCCTGGCCGATTTCCTAAAACAAAGAATTCCAAAACTGATTATGGCGGTTGATTCTTTCTGAATTGAGCAGATCATCCTGGCCGATAAAGGTATCGTCCAGGCCGATTTATTTATGACGGCTGCCTTAATGAGGATGCCCTAATAAGGGTTTTTGATTTTGGACATATCGTCCAGGATGATATAAATATCGTCATGGCCGATATTACCAAAAATAAAAATCTTATAGGGAACAACAGGAGATCTTCCAAGTTACAAACCAACTGGTCCCACACCAAATATAACAGACTCAAGAAAGGAAAAAAGAATACAAACTGACTCAGACCTACCCAATCTTGAGCTGATTCCAAATTGCACTCCGATCATGTGAACCTAAAACATTACCACATAAGGCAATAGTAAAGAAATAAGGAATGTTTGCTATCATCAAAATCATAAATCATAGATCCGCAACAAACACTTGTAAATTTTACCTTTTCATGAACTTTTTTTGCACAAATGTAACTCAAACAACACATTTTAACTAATTTTAAATATAATAAATAGTATATAATTTACACTTAACAAATTTTCCCTAGCTTAAAGTCTTGTTTGTCCTCAAGTAATGGTGAAATCATATATTGATTAACTTAATAGTCAAAGTAAAATTTGATAATTTAAAATTATTAAAATGTAAGATTATACAATACATCCTAAAAGTAATTTGGAATGAATAAATTTCTAATTCAAATTTAGAAGGTTGTAATAATTATCCTAATTAATCACCCATGTTATTTCTTATATTGAACCTATCCACTATGGGTGTATGTGAAAGATTGACTTCTAATCTTAGAAATGATTAATATATCATTTAGGAATTAGTTTTGTTTATAGTTAAATTTGAAAGTTCATTAGTGTATAATTATATACATTAGTTCACTTATCTTATCCTATTAGATTTAAGTATTAGGGTGCTATTGGACTTAAACACTATCGTTGCTTGGTCCCGAGTCTTGGATAAGAAAGTAGAGGGTTGCATTAGGTTGACATCCAACATAAAACTTGTGAATAATCATGAAATGAATTATTTAATATATTATGTTAATGCTAGGGTGTTCCCTAGAAGCGAAGCGTTGTATAACCTGAATACAATGACAAGTGTACAAGGGTTGCTGCACCAGCGCTCGAGTGCAATGTTAAATAGACAAGGTTTCCCACATAATTGATGGATGTTGGCAAAGAAGCTATTCCATGAAACTAAAGTTAGGATAAAAACTTGGAATATAGGTTCCCTTACAAACAAATTAATGAAATTAATATATATTATGATTCATTATAAGATAAATATTTTATGCATTCATGAAACTAAATGGGTTGGAGACGAGGCTAAGGATAATTATAGTTTAGGATTTAAACTTTGGTATTCTAGTAAGATTCATACTAGAAATGATGTAGGTGTAATTATAGATAAGAGTTTAAAGGATAATATTATAAAAATAATAGAATTGGAGATATAATTATAACTTTAAAGATTATTATTGATGCTAAGATTATTAATATTATAAGTGCTTATGCTCCTTAAGTAGTTTGGATATGCTTTCAAAATTTAAATTTTGGAATGACTTGGAAGAATTAATACAAAAGATACCTCTTTAAGAAAATAATTTTTATTAGAGGAGATTTAAATGAACAAGTTGGTAGAGTTGTAGAGGATTTCAAAAGCATTCATGGTCAATATGGGTTTGGAGCAACTAAAGAAGGTGGTAAGACCATATTATATATATTTTTGGCTTTTGATTTTGTAATTGTTAATACCTTAATTATAAGAATGGATATAGTAAAACTCAAGTTGAATATTTTCTTATAAGAAAAATATATCATTTAGGTTGCAAAGATTGTAAAGTTATTCTGAGTCAAAGTTTGTGTACCCAACCTTGATGATTAGTTTTAAACTATAAAATGAAGGGGAAAAAATAAAAAAATAAAGTAAAATTATTATATGATTAGATGGAGGCCTTAAAAAAATTTAAAAAAAAATAATTTTGGGAGTAAGATAATAGATCTTAAGATTTTGTCTATGCATGAGGAAGCTAATATTACGTGAGGAAAAGTTGCTAGTGATATTAAGAATGTTGCAAAAGATGTGCTAGGAGTATCAAAGAGAAAGCTCATAATAATAAATATAGTTGGAAGTGGAATTAAAATGTGGAAGAAAAGGTAAAAGATAAGAATATTTGTTATAAAAATTAGTTCACCTATAAAAATTCTAATAATTGAGAAAGATATAAAGAGGCCCATAAGGAGTCTAAGAAAGTAATACGCGATGTTAAGTTTTTAGCTTTTAATGATTTAGATAATATATTATATACTAAGGAGGGTTAATGATATATATATATATATATATATATATATATATATATAAGTTATTTAAAAAAAGTGATAAGATTAGTAAGGATTTAGTTCGAGTTAAGTGTATTAAGGATGAAGATCAAAAAGTGTTTTTATTAGAAGAGGATATTCAACAAAGGTGGATGAGGTATTTTTCTAAACTTTTCAATGAAGATTATGAGAAGGAGATTGACTTTAGTGACCTTAGCACACTAAATAAAAATAATGATTTTTATTTTTATCCATGTATTAGTAAAATCGAAGTTAGAGAGACTTTAAAGAAAATAAAGTGTAGAAAAGCTACTGGACTTGATGACATTCCAATAGAGGTGTGGAAATGCTTAGGAGATGAAAGAATTTCTTGGCTTACCAAACTTCTTAATATTATTTTGAAGTGTACAATGATTCCACATGAGTGGACAATGAGTATGTTAATTCCTATTTTTTAAGAATAAAAGTGATGCACAATATTATGTGAATTATAGAGGAATTAAGTTAATGTGTCATATTTTAAAACTAGAGGAGAGAGTTATGGAGAATAGTTTACAGCGTTATACTAATGTTTCTCCAAATCAATTTGGATTTATGCTGAGTAGGTCTACTATGGAAGCTACACATTTATTGAGAGGTTTGATGGAGAAGTATAGGGAGAATAAGTGTTGCGACTTGAGCTCATTAGCTTATGGTTTGATGATAACAAACATTATGGCCCAAATCTTTTTGTCTTATAATATTTTTATTCTATATCTGTTTATGTGTGCACTAAAAATTCAGGAACACCATGCACCATCCAATGAAGAATCAGAGCTCAAGATTTGGTAGAATAGGTTATGCTATAAAAAGCCTAATATTTATTGAAGTAATTTTGATTTCTTGAGTCAAGCCTTGTAATAGTGTTTTCTAGCTTAGTAACCATGCACACACCCACTCAGGGGGAGTGAGATTAAGTTAAAACCAGGAGTTCAACTTTTGAAAAAATCATACTAGACGATTTAGATCATCTCGGACTATCTAATCATTGAACTAATCATCCTGGATGATTTATATCATCCTGGATGATCCTTTATGATCTCAAACCCTAGCCATAAAACATAATTTAGACAAAATTATATGTCTCAATTTTTGTTCTAATCGTCCAAGATGATTTACATCATACTGAACGATCCATGTCAATCATGCCTAAATTAATCATGTAATTGAGGGATTAATTATGGCTAATTTTATTCAATCCAATCATCCTCGATGATCTATGGATCGTACGGGATGATATTTATCGACATAATTAATTTCCTCTATTCATACAGGTTATCATCCTGGATGTCCCGAGACAATTGCTGGATGATATATTGATTGCCAATTAAACTCGAACTAATCATCCCAGACGATCATAGGATTGTCCCAGACGATCTATATAAATTGGTGAACTTATCATACAGGACTATGCTGGATGTTCTAACTTGAAGGGCCATTATGTTCTGATTATACAAGACGATCACAGAAAATCCTGGACAATCTTACGTGCCAGAACTGATTGGTTAGGGTTTTTTAAAGCCCTCTATTTAAGCTTTGTCAAGGTACTTGGTAAGTGTCTTTGACAACCTTTGAGTCTTTATTCTTCTAGAGAAAGATTAAAGAGAGAACTTGAAAGGGGAGAGAGGAAAGGATGGAGTTTGAGAGGGGTTTCAAGGGAGTGTGAAGGGGGTTTCACACGGTTGCTCCGGCAGGCTTACACCTAAGTACCATCAGACTCAAGGGTCATCTCGAGGGAAGTTTTTGCCTCACCAAGAGGGTGAAAAGGATTTTAGGTTCTCTGCCGCACCGGGGGAGGTGAAAGAGATTTTGTAAGGGCTTCTCCACCTAGCTATTGGGGCTAAAGGAGAGTCACTAAAGGTTTAGTGCAATAATCAGAGGGTGCCTCTAGGGAGTGGACGTAGGTCAGGTTGGACCTAACTACTATAAATCTGGTGTGTTCTTTCTAATTATTTTCTATACTTTATTTTTCTGTGATTGACTACTTGGGTGAAATCTCTGATTAATCTTTTTATTATTGATTTAATTCTTTTTCGCTGTAAGTTATAAAAATATTTCTCCTTTTACTTAAAGAAGCTTTAAATATCCAATTAACCCCCTCTTGGTTAGCGTCGGGACTAGTTCTTTAGGGATTAACACCCTTCACAAACTTTCAAGTGGTACCAAAGAGGGATTCATAAATTAAGTTTTTGAAAACTTATGAATTTCAATCAATGGCTAACTTTGGAAATCGTAATATTGCGGAAGGATATTCAATCACCCGACCACCATTATTTGAAAATATTTCTTTTGATTTTTAAAAAATTTGCATGTCTACTTTATTGCAATCAATTGATTATTGAATATGGCATGTGATTCAAACTAGTTATTTTGGACCGTCACATGTTATAGATGGAATCAAAATTTATATTCCTTTTTCTGAAAGGAGTAGAGTAGAACAAATCAATGCTCAATTGAATGCTAAATGTTTGAATTTTTTTGTGCTTTAAATTATGATGATTGCATGATAATATCTATATATACTACTGGTAAGAAAAATTGGGATAAACTGTGCATTATATACAATGGTACTAGTGAAGTCAAGCAATCCAAGTTAAATATTCTTATGCATGACTATGAACTCTTTAGCATGAAACTTTATGAGACTATCTTAGAAATGTATACAAGGTTTAATCAGATTATGACATCATTACATGCTTTAGTAAAGAAGTTTTAAACTTTAAAAAAATTAATAAAATTCTACGATGTCTACCTGATAAGTTTAATGCTAAAGTCACTGCTATATCTGAATCTAAAGACTTGAATGATTATACTATTGATAATTTGATCGGCTCACTTATTGCTAACGAGCAAACTATGAGTCAAAGACTTTTGCATGTATGTGAAGTGATAATGCTAAAAGCTGAAGACATAGATCAAAGTGGCTTAGTAGATGATGAAAGTGAAGAGTTAACATCAATAACAAATAAATTGAATTGTCTACTAAAGCATAAGCATCAATATCAACAAAAATGGAACAAAGATAAAAATGGTAAGAATGTTAAGATTTTTTTCTAACATTATTTGTTTTGGATGTAGAAAACCTGGACATACAAAAAATCAATGCCTGAACTTAAAACTCTTCCTGTAAAGGAAAAGGGTAAAAATATGCAAATTGTAATAAGGGAAAATGATAAAAGTAAAAAAATATTCTGGGCAGATCTAACTTTTGAATAATCAGACCAGGAGCAAGCTAATGTGTAAAACTTTATTTTGTATGTTTATTTATTTTTGTTGTTAATATGTATGTTTATGTGTTTTTATTCGTGTAAATGCTTTTATTTTCTGTTCTTTTTTTAAAGTTTTTTTCTTTCTTTCTATTTTTTTTTAATTTTTAATTTTAATTTTATTTTATTTCATTTTTAATGGTTTCTGTGTAGTCACTCTGATCAACACACACATATCACATTTTATTTCGTTAATGATTTAGAGAATCAAATCACTCTTTAAAGATCATTTTTTCTAAAAATGAAAAATTTACCTCTTATTTTCTTAAAATTTTATGTAAGCAGTGGTTGATTTCTCTAAAACCAGTCAAAGGAGGGAAACTCATGTTTTTGTCTCTCCATCTCTTTTCTTTATTTAGGCGATCTTACTTTTGATTCAAAATCTGTATCAAATTATTAATTAGAATTTGAAATTGAACTTTTTTCATCTACCATATTTTGTTCTATCTCATAGAGATCTTTTGCAAGTTATTGAATCCCATTCATTATTTCCTTAATCAAGCTAGTCATTTTTGTCACTAGATCGAGTTTTCTTTAGTCTTTAAAAATATAGAAAGAAGCATATTTATAAAAGAAAAGAGGCACAAAATGAGCCTAAAGCTGAAAAGATGTGCAATGACGCCAAAAATGGAAAGATACACAAAATGTATCAAAAATTAAAAGATGCATAAAGTGCGCAAAAAATTAATCAAGAGGCACAAAATGAGCCAACAATAAGTTAGCTTACCTTTCTTATATTTCTTAAATCTTAAGAAAACCCTTGTATCTATTGATATTTTTGATACTTGAGTTTGAAAATCATGATTCTTGATTCACCAACTTTTGTATTAATCTTCTATTAGATATATTTTATGAAAGGAGTTTTGAAAAATTAGTGTTTCCTTCTCTAATTTGTTCATTGATTTAGATATTGGCTTAAAAAGTTTTTGAACCTTTAAAGAAACTTGAACTTGGATTAACAATTTTGTAATCTCTAACCTTTATGGGTTATGCGTTGTCAATATATACTTTACTAAATTTTTGGATAAAATTAAGATGTAACTTTCTCATTTCAAGAAAATTTGAAATTTCAAACTAATTCTTCTTCACCAGATCAAGGTTGTTTGATTTTTGTTTAGTCGATTTTTATTGTTTTGGTTTTTTGTGCTCCTCTTTTTGATAATATCAATCGGGGAGAATATACTGTTGTATTTGAATGTACTGTTATTTTTATGTGTCTGTTTAATTTATATCTTTATCTAGTTATCTATTTTGTTTTACTTATTTTAAAAAATAATAATAATTTAAAAAGAAAGAAAATTATGTTTTCCCCAATTTTTAAAATTATTATCCTAGTGAGGGAGAGATTAGGAGAAAGTACTTTTTATTTACAAATTCAGCTAGTAATATTTGCCATCATCAAAAAGGGAGAGATTGTTTCGACTTGAGCTCATGAGCTTATGTTTTGATGATAAGAAATATTATGGCTCAAATCTTTTTGTCTTCTAATATTTTTATTCTATATCTATTTGTGTGTGTACTAAAAATTTAGGAGCACCATGCACAATCCAACGAAGAATCAAATCTCAAGATTGGATAGAATATGTTGTGCTGTAAAAACTCTGTAATATTTATTGATATAATTTTGATTTCTTGAGCCAAATCCTGTAATGGTGTTTTTTAGCTTAGTAATCATACACACAGACACTTAGGGGGAGTGAGATTAAGTCAAAACCAGGAGTTCAACTTTGAACAAATTATACTTGATGATTTAGATCGTCTTGGACAATCTGCTCATTAAACTAATCATCTTGGATGACTTATGTCATCCTAGACAATACTTTATGATCACAAACCCTAGTTGCCAAACAAAATTTAGGCAAGATTGTAAGTCTTAATTTTTGTTCTAATCGTCCAAGATGATTTATATCGTACTAGATGATCCATGTCAATCATGCCTAAATTAATTATGTGATTAGGGGATTAATTATGACTAATTTTATTCAATCCAATCATCCTGGATGATCTATGAATCATACATGATGATATTTACTGACATAATTAATTTCCTCTAATCATACAGGTTATCATCCTGGACATTTCGAGACTACTGCTGGATGATATATTTATTGCCAATCAAACTCGAACTAATCATCCAGGAAGATTGTAGGATCATCCCAAATGATCTATGCAAATTGTTAAACTTATCATATAGGACTATGCTGGTCATTTTGAATTGAAGGGCTATAATGTACTGATCGTACAGGATGATCACAGGATCATCCTGGACGATCTTTGGCGCCATAACTAATTTGTTATGGTTTTTTAAAGCCCTTTATTTATGCTTTGTCAAGGCACTTAAGTGTCTTTGGCAGCCTTTCAGTCTTTATTATTCTGGTGAAAGCTTGAAGATAAAACTTAAAAGAGGAGAGAGGAAAGGGTGGAGTTTGAGAGGGAGAAGATCCTTGGAGGGAGTTTCAAGGGAGTGTGAAGGGGATTTCACATAGTAGCTTCGGCAGGCTTACATCTAAGTACCATCAGACTCAAGGGTCATCTCGAGGGAAGTTTGTGGATGAATAAGATCTCTTTGGTGTCAAAGGACCAGGTTCTCTGCCTTTACCAAGAGGGTTAAAAAGGATTCCAGGTTCTTTATCTCAAAAGGAGGGTGAAAAGGATTTTAGGTTATATGCTGTATCGGGGGAGGTAGATGAGATTTTGTAAGGGCTTCTCTGCCTAAAGGAGAGTCACTAAAGGTTTAGTGCAAAACTCAGAGGGTGCCTCTGGGGAGTGGACGTAGGTCAAGTTGGACCGAACCACTATAAATCTAATGTGTTCTTTCTGATTATTTTTCATATTTTATTTTACTACGATTAATAGCTTAAGTGAATTCTCTGATTAATCTTTTTATTATTGATTTAATTCTTTTTTGTTGCAAGTTATAAAAAGATTTTTCCTTTTGTTTAAAGAAGCTTTTAAATATCCAATTCACCCCCCTCTTAGTTAGCCTCAGGACTAGTTCTTTAGGGATTATCACCCCTCACAAACTTTCATAAGGAGGCATATTGTATATATTTATTTAGAGAAAGCATATGATAAAATTCCAAGAGAAGTGACATGGAGAGTTCTAGAAAAGAAATGGGTTTATAATGCTTATACAATAGTCTTTAAGGATATGAATGTAGGAGTTGTCACTTGTGTTCAAACACAGGGTAGATTGACCAAGTATTTTCTTAGTTTAGTTGGATTACATTGATGATTAGCTTGAAGCCCATATCTTTCAGCTTTAATCATAGATGTTCTCACTAGATCTTTTTAAGAGGTTGTACCCTAGTATAAGCTTTTTGCAGATAATATTCTTCTTATCGATAAGACTAGAGAGGAAGTTGAAGGTAAACGTAAATTATGAGGATCAACCATATGAACAATTATTACGTCCTTTAACCGAATGGTTTTATAGGTTCGGCCACCATTAAATTTACGCCACGTAGCAGCCCGACGACCCGACCCAAACCCACTGTTTTTTGGATATTTGACGTTTATTTTTCGCTTAAATGGGCGGGAAAACTTTAAAAGATGCGGGTATATAAACTTCTGGCCGATTATCTTCACTGTACACAAAACGTTATACAGTGTTTAGGGTTATCGAAACTTTCGCATAGCTTTCCACGAGATGGATTCGAAGGAACCTACTCTGGGAACTCCTACTTTGGAAGAGTTAGACGATTTCGACGAAACATTTGGCACTTATACTTTGGATGACGATTTCTCCAATTTTTTACAAGTAAGTTGTCCTCCATCGTTGTCTGATCCTTTCATATTTGTTTGTATCTAACCTTTAGATAACTCGGTACTGATCGTTAGTTAACCGTAACTTGATTTTTTATAAGTTGGAACTGATCGATATTTGTTTATATGCTTCAATTTGTTTTCTATAGCTATGAAGAAGAAATACCGAGTTTTATGACAACTCGGTATTTCTCGGTATTTATAAGTATATCCCGGTATTAGGTATTTTTTAATATTTTTACGTCATTTATGTCTTCTACATAACTAGATTTTAATTTCTATTACTTGAAATTGATTTTTGTACAGATATTATACTTATGTAGAACTTGTACCGAGTTTTTTGATAACTCTTAATATCTCGGTATTCGTACTTAAAACTCGGTATTGATAAGTTTTCGTTAGATTTATGTTAATTATGACTTATATACCCCTAGAATTGAAATACCAGATATTTGTACAGAGTTATTTATAACTCGGTATTGAACTTGTACCGAGATTTTCATGTATTTATAATGGAATTTTTCCGTTGTTTTAATGAATAATGTAATTTATTTTAATAGGGGGTTTACAAATCTGAGAAGGAAGCATATGTTAAATATTGCGACTATGCACATAAGCATGGCTTCACTGTTCAGAAAGAACATCTTTCTTACTGGCCTGGTACCAGGAAGTTGAAAACAAAGGTTTTTGTCTGTTCAAAATCTGGATTCAAGAAGGAAACAGAAAATATACAGAAGGTTAAATTTAGAAAATCAACTACAAGAACTGGATGCCCTGCTATGGTGAGATTTTTTGTTAGTGAAGAAGGGATATGGACGGTGAAAATTTTGGTAGAAACACACAACCATGAATTGGCAAAACCGGATGATCAGCAATTGTACCAGTCCAAGGTTCAAATTTAATACCTCTGTTCGGTAAGCCAATAATCAACGCTATTTCTTAAGAAGTGAAACTTAGACTCCGGCTATTAATAACAAACTTTCAGATACGTTATCCCACGTTGACAATAACATATAAACCATAGGAACATTTTGTGGGAACCGAGGTAGTAATAGAAACTGGTTAATTTGTAGCTCACTTAGGCTACTAACAAACTAATCCCCAAATTTCTCAACCAATTCATTACAAACTTCCCTAAATCCTGATGTCCGACATCTGAAATGAATCTTAGGGGTATATCCTTGCATAATAAAGTGTAACAAACATTAAGAAAATAACAGTTTTATAGAGATATTCCGTGAAAAACTACGTGAAATAAATAAGTGTAACAAATACTAAAAAAATACCGAATTTTGACAAGAAATACCGAGTACCGAGTATCATGTACCGAGTACCGAGTACCGAGTACCGAGTACAGAGTACTGAGTACCGATTACCGAGTACCGAGTACCGAGTACCGAGTACCGAGTACCGAGTAATCCGGTAAAACCAAACCCTAACCCCTAAATACACGTCGTTTAGGATTCTGTTTGATTTACTAAGGAAAACCAAACATCTCTACGAAATGTGTACCGAGTTTTATCAACCAGTAACGACGTTTACTGAGTTTTAATCATCAAATACCGAGAAAATCGAACAAAACCTAATACCGAATACCGATTAGTACAGAGTTTTAGAATGTGTGCCGAGTTTTAAAAACACCCAGAAATTTTTACCATATCCCTAAAACTCGGTACTTTTAAATTAGTAACGAGATAAACAAACTTTTTCGGTAAATCGTTTCGAACCTCAGGCATTATATCAGCGATGGTTTTCGAATGGAGAATACGAAGAACTACGAGTTGAAATGATGGAGAACTACGAACGAAATGCTGCAGAACTATGAAGGAAATGCTGGAGAACTCTGAAGGATTTGCTGGAAATCTAAAAAAACGAAGTAAACAGTGACAGGGATTCAAAACTCCGTAATAAGGTGTAGCGTCGCACTTCGAAGTGTTTCCGTTTTTTTTGCCATTTAAAATTTAACACATGCGATAACCCAAAACACAGCGGGTCGGGTCGGCGACTTTTCTTCATGCTACGTGGCGTTAATACATTGGTGGCCGAACGTAGAGGAGCATACGTTCACCGGACTAAATAATTGTTCCAACCATAGAGTCTAAAGGATTTCATTTGAGTAGATTTAAAATTGAATATATGGAGTTTAATTTTAGTAATAATAGATATAGTGGGAGGATTGCAACTTTGGGCGATCAAGTCATTAATAAGAGTACACATTTTTGATATATTGGGTCTATTGTTCAAAGTGATGGTGAAATAGATAGGGATATTATTAGTAGAATTCAAGTTTGATGGTTGAAGTGGGGGAATGCATCATGCTTATTATGTGATAGAAAAGATCCCCTCTAACATAAGGGTAAAGTCTATAAGATGGTGGTTAGACTTGCAATGCTTTGTGGTGCATAATTTTCGTCATTAAAAGAGAAGCATAATAATAAGTTAAGTGTTGCAGAGATAAGGATGTTGAGGTGGATGAGTGTCTTTACTCTTAGAGACAGTATACATAATGAGCATATTAGTGAAAAGGTTGGAGTAGCTCCAATGGAAGATAAGATTAGAGAGAGTCATCTTAGATAGTTTGGTCACATAAAACAGCAGCCTTTCGATGACCGTGCTAGGAAAGTAGATGTATTAGATTTGACTTATGTTAAGAAAGGTAGAGGTAGACCTAAAAAGACCTGGATAGAAAACATTAGAAATGACATTTCTTTATTAGATTTAAATGAGAATTTAACTCTTAATTGGAAACAATAGAGAAAAAGGATTCATGTAGCTGGCCCCATATAGTTGGATAAAGACTTGATGTTGTTATTGTTGTTGTAGGTGCTTTCGGACTTAAGCTTAAATAGATACAAATTTTTTAATGCACTCAACTCTTTCTTTCCTTTTCCTTATTTCTTTATATGATTTTTCATATGTTTCACTTTTTTCACACTTTTTATGTGCATATTAATGATTCTGAATATTAGTTTAGCTTCTATCCTTTTGCACCCTTCATTGTTTAATTTAAGGATTTAATAAGATCACTAATTCCATATATATGTTTACTATGTTCTTCCTAATTTAAGCTATCTACTTCTTTTCCCTTAACTCAGTTATTCATTCTTCAATTCAGTAGTCAGTGTCATAGTGTATAGATTCTAAATTCAATACAGGTTAATAGCTTAAGTGATATTTATTAGTTAATTATTAAGATTTTCAAATTAAGAATTATTAGACAATGTTCATTCAAACTATCATCTAAGATTTTTTTATTATCTTAATTTTAGATAATTTTAATAATCATTTATTTTTTGTTAAAGAAGCAATCAAAGTGCAAGTGCTATGTAAAAGAGTAGACTAGACTCATTAGTTAAGCATAAAGGAATTTAAATTAAATGTAAACAACAAATCAAAATAATATATTAGAATAGGTAAAAGTTAAACATAAAATAACATGCCTTTTCATTGAATGATAAAAGCTCAAGGTAATGAATGCAAACTACTAAAAATAATATAGATAACTAGTGCCTAAAGCACCAATCCTAATCCTTCTTCATACATGATTTATGGACACCGCTCTTACCAGAATAAATGCTAATAGCCACAATTACAACTCAACAATATAAAAACATCACATCACATTATCACAGGATCCATCCCCAAAGAAAAACAAATGTAAAATAAATAAAAGAAAAATAGTTACAAATAAAAGTAGCTGCATCCATCACTCACTCACTCAATCACACACACACACACACTCTCTCGAAAAAAAAAAAAGCCTTCAAAGATCAACCAAATAAAAGAAAATAATAGCCATCAGCATCAACTAGAATCAAAGTCATCCTTAACATCATCATCATCATCATCTTTAGCTGGTGGGAGCCAAACAAAAGGATCATAAGTAGGAGTAGGAGGGAACTGCAATTGAATAGAATGCTTAATAAATGGACCACTTTTGAACATACCAACAAAACCATAATTGAAATTAGAAGTATAATGATAGTTCTTCAACTAATGGTCCATGTAATGACTAACCCTCATCTTCATCTCATCGTGCCGCTCCTTCACATCATCACAGAAGTATAACACTCCATCCATCTGACATCACAAGTCAGTAACCTCCTCACCCAAATACATAGGAGTCCTAGAACTCCTACTACTACTAGGCCTACCTAATTGAACTCCTATTACTACTGGGCTCACTAGGACCTCCTTCATCATCACCTCCTCCTAATTTTTGAAAGCTCTCTATTTTTCTTTTGGTAAGGACAGAATAAGAAAATTTGTTCTTTATTCTAATCTCCCCTCGCACAAGCACTGACACATAAAGAATAGATAAGTGAAGGAAGCCCGAAGCCCACGAACATAGTACCACTAATAACATATGTCAAAGAAGAGTAGACTAGCTTTCCTTCATCTATAGAGTAACCAACTTGAATAGCTATCATGGCTTGGTCTTTGGTCACCTCACAAAAATTTTTCTTGGCAAAGATGGGCAAAAATTAAATAATGCCAAGTTTTAGAAGTTTGGGTCATAAGAGATGCAGGAAAATTGATAATTTTATTCTCTCTTAATAAAAATGATTTTAACTAGCACTGCAGTGCTCAATAAAGTGTCATAATATAAAAGTCATAAATGTATGGATTATTAAACTACACTGCCATAATCACTGTATAAATAAAGAACTAACACCACAACGCCTGAAATAGTGGTACTGAGCGCTCAATTTGGCAAATAAGCAATGCAGTGTTTAAAGATATAGCACTGTAGTGGTGTAATCTAAAAATTTTCTTGAGGCTTCACCGATAAAATGTTTTTTTTGAATGCCACGGTACTTGCCATGCAAATTCTATGGCGCTTCAAATGATAACATTTTGACACTACTTTTATTTTAGCACTTTAGATTTTCATTAGGAAATTTTTCATAACTTAATCAAAATCAATATTAATAAGTTTTAAAAATAATTCACCACATTCATATATCATAAATTACAAAGAATAATAGAAAAGACATAAATGATAAAATATAATAAAAGAAAAAAAAACATAGAATAGACTTGAGTTGCCTCCCAATACTATGCTAAATTTATAGTGTTCAACCAAATTTGCGTAGATATATCATTTTGGTGGGGGTGCATCACTACCATTTGTCAAGTGTTTTCTGCTAAGATCTTTCTCTTTCTTTTTATGGTTAACTTCAATATTACTAGATAATTATCCAAAAGTTCTACTACTAAAAGAGATTGAAAGTTATCCTAATTAAGTTTCCAAATTTTTAATTGAAGCAGCTTGACTTTGCAACTAAGTTCCTAACTGAATCATAACCTTTTCCAAAGGAGATTTTATTTCTCTGAATTGAATTTTTTGATTAAATCTAAAGGGATATGAAGGTCGAGGATTTCCTACAGGTTGCTGAGGATTATTTTAATTTCCTCGTTGATTTGATTGACCTGTATTCCACTGATTATTACCACCAATATTATTTGACCAACTAAAATTAGTGTAATTTTGAGGAGATTGTAAGACCTCAATAAACTAGCCTGAGGCACACCAAGAAGGGGGGGGGGTGAATTAGCATTTTTAAAATATTGCTTGCATTCAACAAAAAATAATACCTATCTATTTAATTTTTTTATAACTAAAAGAAGCAATCATTACATATCATCTATTTCAGAAACATATAAACTTATCCAACGTTTTGATGATGATGATAGAATTCTAATCAATAGAAAATAAAATAGGTATCACAGATTTCCACCAAGCAGCTATAACAAAAAATTAAATGCAGAAAAGTAAATTGCAAAAAATAGAAAATCAAAACAAACACACCAAAGATTTATAGTAGTTCAATAAAACAATGACCTATGCCCATTCCCTAGAGTCATCCACTCCAAGTACTGCATTATCACCATAGTGTGTCTTTTTTTGCAATCACAGCAAGGCAGAGAAACCCTTATACAAACCACTTCCACCAAGTTGGTGTGATGAAGAACCAAAAGCTCTGTCACCCTCCTAGTAATGACAACAAACCTTTAATCCTTTTTCTCCCTCCTAGAGAAGGCATAGAACCTCAATCCTTCTTCTTCTAATTGGAGGAGGCAAGGAAACCAGAATCCTTCTTCACCCTCATGGTGATGGCAGAGAACCATGATCCTTTTTCTGCCTCTTGGAGAAGGCAGGGAACCTTAGAGTCTTGACATTGAAGTTTTTCTCCCAAGAGAATCTTCAATAACTCTCCAATGCCACATGAGGAAGCTATGTGCAAGCTAGCATGGAGCAACCATGTTAAACCCCTCACACTCCTTCTCCCTCACGTGCAACTTCACCTTCCTCTTTCTTCAAACCCCAAAGCTCTCAGGAATGATCTCGCTCAAAATTTCTTCAATAGCCAAAGTCTCTATTACAAAAAGACTCAAAGAGATTGCTTAAGTATTAGGTTCCAAAAAGCCCTAATTTTTCAATTTAGTTGTATTTGTTCGTATAGTACAATCTTAGTTCGTACAGTATAATCAGTTCAAAAACTAGACTTGTCTGGTATAATACAAATAGTTATTCAGACGAACTATTCATACTTTGCTAACATATCATACTGTACGATTGTGAGGTTATACAATATGATTTATTTAATTTCTCTCTAATCATACAAGATGATATTTGAGATGATTAAATCATCTCTATCAATCATCCCATATTTTTCTCATCGTACAGTATGGTCAGTCTAAATTCAATAGTTAATATAGTACGATATTGGTATCATACGATATGATTTGTTTAAAAATTAAGGTTTCAGCTGGTATGATCTCTGGGATGACTATATTTTGTCTCTATCAGTCATACTGTATGATCTAGATGATACAGCACGATTGGCCATATTTATTAAACCATGGTTTGATTGACTAATCATGAGGGATAATTTAGGCAAGATTTTAAAATATCATACAATATGATGAGGATCGTATATAATGATTCATTCAAAATTCATTTTTTTTTAATTATTACTTAACTTATCTAGGGACTAGGGTTTATAGATCAACATAAAATGCATAGTATGATTAATTCGTTAAAATTAATGATTCAATTACCTATCAGACTAATTTTTTAGATAATTGATCATAAAATACGATCGTAAATTATACAATACGATTCGTTCAAAAAAATATTTTTTAAATTTTTTCACTTCCGTATTGTGTGTGTACATGATCACCAACTTAGCATACACCCTTACATGACCAGACTTATGAAATATAAAATATAAGTTAAAATTACAGGCTCTTTTGATTGACATCCTATTCTACCCAAACTTCAATCTTTTAGTTTGAGCAGTGTATATTTTTTCTAAAACGTTAGTATGAACAGATAAAAATAATATCCAATATATATGCTTGAAGAAACAAAAAACTCAAATAATAATGATTTTTAACATCAAAATCACAAGCTAGGGATCCTGGTTTGCAATAATCTCCCCCTTTTTTTTATGATGGCAAATATTTTTAGTTGAATAGAAAATTAATGTTTCATTCTCCTAATCTCTCATTCACTATGTGATAGATTTTAAATAGGGGTAAGATAAAAAAAATAAGTTTGAATATTTTAATTTTAATAAATTTATCATTTTTTTTAAATTAAAAGTACGCAAATAATAAAATTACACAAACTGAAATGATAAGCAAAAACTATTACTTAATAAGGACATAACATACAAATTACCAAACACTTCTTCCCCCTTTTGACATCACCAAAAAAAGGATTTACAAAACAAGAATAGAAAATAGAAAAATACATCACACAGAAACTAAAAGTAAGAACATCCCTAATTAGGTGGTGGTGGTGGTGGTTGTTGGAAGTATTTATGGATTGAGATGAACTGATCTTGAATAGAGGAAAATTGTTCCCCAAACCATCCTATTTCAGCCTCATGCTGCTATTGTTATTATTGAATGTGCGAGTCTAGCTGAGTTTCTAATCATTCGAGTCTCTAGATTATTTCTTCATAAGGGTAAGCATGGTAGGCTGGTGTAGGTGGTGGTACTAGTACTGGTGCAGGTGCAGGTGCAGGTGCAGCTCCCCCTTCTTCATTAAAATAAGGTTCCTCATGCTTGGGTCCCTGTTGATGGTGAAAGAGAATATTGAAAGAGGCCTCGGTGTAGAATATGTGGACATTGTCGGGAGGTACAGGGTAGGTAAGGTCATATATATTTTTAAGGATATAGCCAATGAGGTGACCTATGTCAACATTTTGCTTTCTCCTAGTCGAGGGAAATTGAATTGGAGTCAGGTTTTGGATATAGTCGATGATTATTTGAGCTTCATTAAACTATGTATCGAATAATATAAAGTAGGTGACTAGGGAATGAAGTGGAATGACATTGACATGATAGCCAGCTTTAGGTATAATTGAGGTTTGAAGAACATGATGAATAATTCATGCATTTTGATTGAGAGAGTGGACTAAGGGTTGATGTTAGTTTAGAGCCACATTATGAATGGTTAGGTTTACAACACTCCAATTAAAATCAGTTCTAGAGGCCATGGATTGTGGATGGGGTCCTTTAGTAGGAAGGTGGATATACTCCCCTAAATCTTTTGTACAGATTTCTACAGGGTGTCGACACACATAGGAAGTCATGGTGCATGTCTCGGAATTAATCATAAAGTTGTCCAAAAATTCATAGAGAAGTTCTTAATTGAAGCGAAACACTAGGGTGAGAAGAAATTGAAGAGTTGTGGAAGCAAAGAGGTTCATTACCTCAAAGTTCAGGACAGGTTGATTGAGCATTCTGGAGGGGGTGATGCGAGCCTCCTTGAATCTATAGTAAGTAGAGTTAGCTTCAGCGCTTTGAAAATGATCATCAACTAGGCAACTAGAGGAAAATCCTCCTTCGATCATACGACCTTATTTTCTACCTCCGACCATTTAAGAATCTTTAGGTTTTGAGGGTATGAGATTGAGTGAAGTGGTTTGAACTAAACGAAATCCCTCCTTTTCATAAATTTTTAACCAATTGTACAGTACAATTTGAGATCATACAGTATAATTAAAGAACTTAAATAATTTGGAAGACTTGATGAAAAAAATAGTCAAATCATATAGTATGATCAGTATCGTACAGGATGATATTAAGAGATTTCATTCATTTTGAGGAGTAGTATGTATGTTGTTTGACTAAATAAATCATATAGTATGAATAGGTGTTTGTACAATATGAATAGGAATTATTATTATATTGATAGACTTTAATTCATCCAATAGCCTTTGACACATGTATCGTACAATATAAAGGAGTGATCATATAGTACGATTTCCAACAATTAGACAAATATAGATCGTTGATTTAACTAAGGGTAGAGATTTGTACAGGGATGAGTAGATCATACAATACAAAAGTGAATCGTACAGTAAGATGTGAGCAAATTTTAATTTTTATTATTGGAATTTTTTTTAGCTAGTAAAGAGTGTGTGATGATCAGGGTACATTTGTTAAACAACAACAAATAAAAAAAGAAAATGAAAAAAATAGAGCAACATATATAAACGAACATACAAATTCAAAATGACATAAACTTTAAGCAAAAAAAAAAGTGGTTGATTTGAAATGAAAGAGGAATTTGATTCATCTTGAATCTAGCATGAATATCTATAACACCTAGTCTAGTCCTCAAGGTGCTGAAGGTGTCATAGGCTAGAGGTTTAATAAAGATGTCTGCCAATTGGTCTGTAATAGCTATTTGATGCAGTTTTATATCTCCCTTGACTACATCATCTCTTATAAAGTAATGCATAATGTCTATATGCTTTGTGCAGGAGTGTTGAATTGGATTTTTAGATATGAAAATGGTACTAGTATTATCAAACATGATAAGAATGATGTCTACAGGTAGTCCAAGATCTAGGATTTATTGCTTTAGCCATAGGACTTCAGCAACATAGCTTCCTATAGCAATATATTCTGCCTTAGTTATGGATAGGGTTACAGAGTTCTATTTTCTATTGGACTAAGAAAATAATGATTGTCCTATGAATTAGCAAGTTCTCGAAGTACTTTTCCTGTCAACTCTATAACCTATAAAATCTGAATCAGAATATCCTATGATTTTAAAAGAGATCCTATATCTAGGATACCATATTCCTAAGTTTTGGGCTCTTAAAAAATTTCTAAGAATTCTCTTAACAGCAGTCAAATAAGATTCTTTTGGATAAGCCTGAAATCTAGCACAAAGACATACACTAAACATTAGATCATGTATACTGGCAGCAAAATAGAGAAGTGATCCAATTATCCATCTATATTTCTTGTAATCAACTAATTTTCCATTTGGGTCCTTATCTAACTAATTAGTAGAGGTCATGGGAGTATTTATTGCCTTAGCATTATCCATTTCATATTTCTTAAGGATATCCTTGATATATTTTGATTAAGTAAGAAAGGTTCCATCATCCCTTTGCTTCATACTAAATCCAAGAAAATAGTTTAGCTCTCCCATCATGCTTATTTTAAACTTTTTACTCGTTATTTTGAAAATACATCACATAGATTTTTATCAGTGGATCCAAATAATATATCATCAACATAAATTTGAATAATGAGTAGATTTTTTCCTACTTTCTTAAGAAATAGGGTGGTGTCTATACTACCCTTAACAAAAAGCTCTATCTAGAAAAAAAGTGCTCAGCATTTTATACCAGGCTCTAGGTGCTTATTTTAGTCCATATAATGCCTTTTTCAACTTAAACACATGATTGAGAAATTATGACTTTCAAAACTGGGGGGTTGCTCAACATATACATCTTCTTTAATTATCTCATTCAGAAAGGTACTCTTAACATCCATATGATATAATTTAAATCCTCTATAATAGGTAATGGCTAGTAGAACCTTAATGTCTTCTAGTCTAGCCACAGAGGAAATGGTTTCCTCAATATCCATCCCTTCAATCTGATTATATCCCTTAGCAACTAATCTGGCCTTATTCCTCACCACTATTCTAGAGTAATTTATTTTATATTTGAAACCCACTTTGTTCCAACTATACTCTGATCCTTAGTTCTTTTGACTAGTTCCCATACATTATTTTTAACAAATTAGTTTAGATCTTCTTGCATTGCGAGGATCCATAGTTCATTGGCTAGAGCTTGATATATATCGGTGGGTTCTATCATGGAGATAAATATAAAATGACTAACCTCCTAACTAAGTTCATGCCTAGTTTTAACACCTTTAGATGGGTCTCCTAGGATCAATTTTTTAGGATGACTAGATGAGTATCTCCATTCTCTAGGTAGGGGTTCTTGAGGTTATACTCTATCTCCTAGATCAATGGTTTCTACCCCTTGGATGACATTTACTTCTTCTACTAGTCTAGATTCAGAGGTCCTATCTGATTTTTAAAACACCACATGAATTGACTCTTCTACTACCAAGTCCTTTTATTAAAAATTATATTGGCATTCCTTATAGAGGAATATCCTAAGAATACTCCTTCATCAAATTTGGGATCAAATTTTCATAAGGGCGATTTTTCAATCATTACGATAAAACATCTACACCCAAAGACATGTAAGTGAGAAAGGTCTGGTGTCCTACTCTTAAGAAGTTCATAGGGTGTCTTATTTAATTTTGATATAACATTCACCCTTTTCAAAATATACTAAGTAGTATATTCTACTTATGCCTAGAAGTACCTAGGGAGAGAATATTCAACTAGTATAGCCCTAGTAACTTCTACCAAAGTTCTATTTTTCCTCTTAACTATTCCATTCTATTGAGAGGTCCTAGGGGTAGAATAATTATGTTCTATCCCTATCTCATGATAAAAAGATTCAAATTCCTCATTTTCAAACTCTCCACCATGATCACTATGAATTGTATAATCACATTGATATCAACCATTCATAATGATCATGGTGACAAGTTCCATAAGTACTTTTCCACACTAGATTTGTCCTATATTGGATAGTGCAAGTGCGGGCTATGTGTCCTAGCATGCCACAAGAGTAACACATAACACTAGAAAAATGATTCACTAATCTATGTGGGTTATGGTGCCTCTTCCTAGGGTTATATGATGCATGCTATGGTGATGAGTTATGCCACTATGCCAAAGTAGGTGATGATTTATTATTTTGAAGTGCATTTACTTTTGCATGTAGGAATTCATTTGCACTTCAAGATGTTCTACTTCTAATTTTAATGCATGCTCACTAGTATCTAAATCACATATAAGTGTTTCTAATTCTTTAAATTAGTTTTCTAATTCAATATGCACTATTTTTAAGGAATTATATGCATTTGATAAATTAGTATGCTTCATATTTAATGTATTATATTTATTACGTAAAGTCATATGATCTCTATCTAAAGTAGAATGCTTAGTTATCAGACTAGTATGCTCTTTTTACATATTAGAAAATTCAGTGTTTATGGTAGCATACATCTTTTTTAATTTCTTATACAAATCATTAATTATCTCTGAAATAATAAATAATTCATGATAGAAGAGCTGACATACCACATCTTGATTTGACTAATCGAGATTATCATTAGCCACGAGACACAAGTTTGTTACCTCCTCCCCTTCTTCTTATTCTAATGATTCCGAGGTGGAGTCAACTGAAAATGCCTTATGTGTCCTATGTTTCCCCTTCCAGAATTTCCCTTTTTCTTCACCCTTCTCCTTGACTGGGTGAGTCTTCAGGGGCAGTCTGCTTGGAGATTACCTGGTTTCATATATTTAAAGCATATTGTGTCAGATGATGCTTTAAAATTTTTGTTGCTTTTACCTTTATTCCATTATTTTTTATGACGCCTTTGCTTCCTTTTGAAGAAACTTTTGAACTATCGAGTCTTCAACGTAATCTAGTTATCCTCCTCTAGTATAGAACTATCAATGTCCAAGTTGTTTGCTTTTATAGCCATAGTCTTCTCCTTCTTCTTATCACCTACATCAATTAGTCTTTGACTCACGCCTTGCTCATAGGCAATGAGTGACCTAAGAAAATTGTCAATAGAATAAATATTTAAGTCTTTTTTTTCTGAGATTATTATAACTTTAACATCATACGTACTAGGTAGGTAATGTAAAATTTTATTAACATTTTAATAATTAGAGAGTTCTCTACCCAATTCATGCAAGGATGTCATTATCTGTGTGAACCTAAAGTATATTTCTGATATTGGCTTGCTAGGTTTCATACAAAATAGTTCATAATCATGTAGTCAGATGTTTAATCTATAATGTTTTACTTCACTAGTTTCCTCATATGTAATGTACATTCTATCCCATATTTCTTTCCTCGTAGTACATGAAGATAGTCACATATAGTCCTCATATTTTAAAGCATAAAAAAACAATTTAGACATTTTACATTTAACTAAGCAAATTCTCTATCCTCATGACTCCATTTAGTATAAGAAATTTTAGTTTTTACACCATTAACAATATGTAATGGTACAGAATAACCAGATTGAATCATATGCCACATCCTGAAATCAATAGATTGTAAGACATAGACATAAAGATTTTTTAAAAATCAAAGGGAATATTTTAAAACAATGGTGGATGAGTAATAGAGTAACCTTCTATGGTGTTCCTATTTTTGAAATGTGTCATTGATCATTTTTCCTTAGGTTTTCTAAAACACTATTTTGAGTACAATTTTGATACCACTAGAAATTTTGAGGAGGTTGTAAGACCTCAATGAATTAGCCCGAGGCACACTAAGAGGGAGGGGGGTGAATTGGTATTTTTAAAATATTTCTTACGTTCAACAAAAAATAAAACTTATGTTTTTGATTTTTTTGAAGTTAAGAGAAGCAATCAATACTTATCACATATTATGGAAGCAAATAAACTTATCCAACATTTCAAGGATGATGATTAAATTCTAATCAATACTAAACAAAATAGATATCAGAGATTTCCACGAAGCAGTTATCACAGAAAATTAAATGTGGAAAAATAAAATGCAAAAAATAGAAAATCAGAATAAACACACCAGATATTTATAGTGGTTTGGTCAAATAATGACTTATGTCCACTCCAGAGTCCTCCACTCCGAGTAGTGCACTATTACTATAAAATCTATCTATTTTTTCCCCACAACAAAGCGGAGAAGCCCTTACAAAATCACTTCCACGTACCCATAAGGTGGAGAACTGAAAGCTTTATCACCCTCCTGGTGATGACAACGAACCTTCAATCCTTTTTTTTCTCATGGAGAATATAGATAACCTCTAGGAACTCTCTAAGGCCATAGGAGGAAGCTGGGTGCATGCTTTCCTGGAGCAACCGTGTGAAACCCCTCACACTCCTCCTCCCTCACGCTCAACTTCACCTTCTTCTTTCTTTGAACCCCCAAGCTCTCCAGAATGATTTGCCTTAGAGTTTCTTCTACAACCAAAGTCTCTCTTGCAAAAAGACTTTAATAGATTGCTTAAGTATTAGGTTCCAAAAAGCCCTAATTTTTCAATTTAGCCTTCTCTATTTATATAGTATGATTAGTTCAAAAAATAAACTCATCTGGAACGATACAAATAGTCATTTAGACGAACTGTTCATATTTTGCAAACATTTCATACAGTACAATCGTGAGGTCGTGCAATACAATTAGTTTAATTTCTCTCTATTCATACAGAAAAATTTTTGGGACTATTGAAAATCATCTTGTACTGATCTCATCATACAGTACGATCAGTCTAAATTAAATATTTTGTATAATACAATATAGCTATCATATTATATGATTGATTCAAAAATCTTGGTTTCATCTAGTATGATCTCTAGGATGATCATATTTTGTCTATATCAATCATACAATATAATCTAGATTGTACCCTATGATCGATCATATTTATTATACTATGATTTGATTGACTAAACACATGGGATAGTTTATGTAAGATTTCAAAATATTATATAATACGATGAGGATCATATAGTATAATTAGTTCAAAATTCATTTTTTTTTAATTCTTACCTAATTTATCTGGTGGCTAGGGTTTATAGATCAAAATGAATCATACATTTTGATCTAAATCATACAGTATGATTAGTTCATTAAAATTAATGATTTAATTAGCCATTAGACTAATTTTTTAGATAATAAATCATATAGTACAATCATAAATCGTATGGTATAATTAATTCAAAAAATATATTTTAAATTTTTTTTACTCCCTAGTGTGTGTGTGTGTGCTCAGTAGCCAACTTAGCATACACCCTTACACGTATGGACTCAAGAAATAAAAAATATAAGAAAGTTAAAATTATAGACTCTTTTGATTGACATCATATTCTACCCAAACTTTAGTCTTGCAGTCTTGAGCAGTGTTTGTTTTCTTGAAATGTTAGTGTACACAGACAAAAACAATATCCAATATATATGCTCAGAAAAATAAAAAAACTCAAACAATAATGTTTGTTATCATAAAAATGACAAACTAGGGATCTTGGTTTGCAACAATTAAGGTGATTCCTCCAACTTGGATTGTTTGTGTTGGAGTAGGACTTATTCTTCCTTCTAATTAAATTCATAGAATTCTTTTATATCCTTATTAGAGAATTATGGTTTCTTATTGTTAAGTATAAATTATGTACTATTTATAATACTTTTTGTTGCGACTCATGACCCCGAGTTTGAGATTTTGATGATGACAAATAATGTCGACTGAAGTACTTTTCATTGAATATCATTTATATTTTGCTATTGTCCATGAGTACTAACATTTCAGCAAGATCACAAGCAACTCAGGACAACGGGAAGACTCAAGTCTGGTTAGATTAGGAGTATGAGTCTGACAATGTAATTTGTTATTTATTTTATTTTTTATTTTCTTGAGTCTGGCCACAAATTTCATGTAAGTATGAGCAACCATGCACACACATAGGGGGAGAGGGTTTTAAAAGTAAAAAATATAGTGTTTTTTTCACTAGTAATCGTACTGTACTAAGTTACTTTGTATTGTACGATCTTATATTGTAAAATGTGTTCTGTGAACAAATCGTACGATACGACAACTATCGTACTGTATGATGTGTTTCAAATCCAAAAAACCCTAGCAGTTACATTAACTTAAGTAAGTTATTCTCCGCTGTTAGTACTATACAACAACCTTCATCTTGTATGATCTATTCTAAATACTTAATTTAACCCATGATTAGTGCAAGAAATCAAGGCTTAATTACAAATTTAAAATTATACTGTACAAACACATTCGTACAATATAATGAACAGAGATAAATTTTGATCATCCCGGAGATCGTCCTGGATGATCCCTTGTTTTTGTCTCATCGTACTGTACAATGTCTATCGCACCATACGATGAACAAAGAC
Organism: Dendrobium catenatum; assembly: GCF_001605985.2. Taxonomy (NCBI): domain Eukaryota; kingdom Viridiplantae; phylum Streptophyta; class Magnoliopsida; order Asparagales; family Orchidaceae; genus Dendrobium; species Dendrobium catenatum. The sequence goes on along the minus strand of NW_021526520.1, from coordinate 113,821 downwards.
AACATTTGATCGTCCCGAAATTCATACTGTATGATGCCTTAATTTTGACCATTCGTATTGTACGATGTATATTGTACCATACGATGAACATAGACGTCATTTGATCATCCCGGCTATCGTCCTGTACAAGCATTAGTGTTGAGGATCGTACCGTATGATTTAGTATAGTACCGTACGAATTGATTTTGAACTATTTGTACAACTTCGTACCAGGACGAAACCTCTATATAAATGTCGTACTGTATGATGAGAAATCATACTGTATGATTGTAATAGCTACTTTGAAAATTTCAGGGATTTTGGAGCCCGTTTTATGTGTCAAAATTGTTATGTTTTTGAGAGAGAGACAGAAAGAGTGGAATGTGATTAGAGAGAAAATCCTTGGGAGAGAGCTCTTGAGAAGTTTTGAGGGGTTGACAGAGGAAGGAGAAGGTGATCTTGGTGAGGGAGAAGAGGTGTGAGGTAGATCACACGGTTGCTCCGATCTTGTTGCATCTTCCTCCTCCTGTGGCCCAGGAAGAACTTGAGGGAGGCTTTCTAAGGGGGAGACTCTTCTACATCCGTGACCTCCAAGGTACTCTACCTTCTCTAGGAGGGAGAAAAATGAGAATGTTCTCTGCTGTCACCAGGAGGGTGAAAACAGCGCTTGGCACTCCGCCACGCCGGGTTGGTGAAAGGGAGTATTGTAAGGGCTTCTCCGTCTTGCCGAGGGGGAAAAAGGAGAGCTATAGTTTGTAGTGAAATTCCCGGAGCGGAGGACTCTGGGGAGTGGACGTAGGTCATGGTTTGACCGAACCACTATAAAAATTTTGGTGTCCTTTTTCCTTATCGCTTTTTATTCTTGCATGCATTTTATTTTCATAATACTTGCTTGGTGAAAACTTGTGAAAGAAAAAGGATTCTATTATTGCACATTCAGTTCAATTGTTTGCCTTTGTAGTAGTTTAAATTTTCATGTTAAAAGTTTAAAAACATAAAAAAAAATAGAACTTCTACTTAGGTTTTAATTATTGCATTAAAATTTTCACAATTCACCCCTCCCCCCCCCCCCCCCCCCCCTAGTAATTTCAATCCCATACTTCCCCCCCCCTCTTGTCCATCTAGTAATTTCACTTTTATTGCCATCTAATAACAAACCATGAGCTTATTAACTACAAACTCACAACAGAATTGAAATACATGGGACCTAGAGTGCTAATATCATCTCAAGTTATTTTACCCTTAAGGGATATATCTATTTACATATGCATATTATTCCTATTTGCATTAAATGAAAGTCATTTTTCTATTTAAAATGAGAATATTTCACACCAAAGCACAATACAATGAAAGGGACCTTCTTGAATAAAACCTTTCATCAAAATGCTTAAGGAACTCAAAATGTCAAGTTTGAACCCCAATCCTTATAATGAGAACTCCTCAAGAAGACCTCTTTGAGTGGAATATATCCTACCCCAGTCACTCGACCTTGTATAGCCAGCTGATCGCCCTAATAGTGCAGAATCATCCCATCTTCCTCAAGGTCTAAGATGAAAGTAAATATTAGACTACTCCTTATGATGAGCTGAGGCCTCATGTCACTCAAGACCTGTGTGAGTACTAGAGCCCCCATAATTAAGGAAAGTTATCTTTCTATCAAGATCCTCTTTCTATCCATTATTGAGCGATTAACGATAGATCATGTCTTCAAATATAATAGAAGAGCAACTTTAATCAAGTTTGCCCCTTATTTTGAACTCACCAATTAGTCTCTTGACTACTAAAATAATAGTGTTCACCCCTTATTCCAAACTTATTAAATTTTAGTCTTTTGACTACTCTCCTAACTCACCAAATTTTAGTCTACTGATTACTCAAATATTTGGGTTTGCCCCTTATTATGAACTCAAAAAATTTTAGTCTCTTAACTACTCAAATAATTGAGTTTGCCCCTTATTCTTAACTCACCAAATTTTAGCCTCTTAACTACTTAAATAATCAAGTTTTCCCTTTATTTTGAGCTCACTAAATTTTAGTCTCTTCACTACTTAAATAATTGATTTTGCCCCTTATTTAGAACTCAATCAAGTTCTAATCCTTTAACTTTGGGACCATAGGACTCTTTTCACTCTCAAGACTTATCAAACCTTAGCCCTCTCAATATTTTGATAACTAGTTGATCACTTGAGTAGTGCTGGATCATCAAATCCCCCTCTGAGTTTGAGTGGTAAGAAAAGATTAGACTACTCTCTAAGGAGAGCTGAGGCCCCCAGACACTTATGACTAGCATGACGGCCAGAGCCCCCAACATGAAGGAACGTCATCTTTCTTGCAAGAACCTCGCCTTATCCTCTATCAAGTGGCTAAGGAAAATTATAGTCTAAATCTTAAAAATAATTCCATACAAGTTTGCCTACTCTCGATAAACAATTAAGCACAATAATTTTATTTTGTTTGCAAACCATTCATCCCATGCTCGAAGAACTAGGGCGTAGGAAGAATCCGATCATTTAAATATATATAAACATGCTTATTTCTTTTGCATGAATAAGGACTAACCCTCAATAAGGCTCATAAAGAATCAAATTCCCTATCAACTCACTCATAAGAATAAGGGTTAACAAAAATAATCTCTAAAGGGTCTTGCGTAGACTCATTATCGAACCAAAGGGACAAGCATAATCACCAAAGGTAGGAGGGATTGTCAAATCACCCTTTGGTCTAAGTTGAAAAAAGGGATTTGACTACTCCCTAAGGTCAGCCAAAGCCCCTAGGCACTCAATAATTGCGTGAGCGCTAGAGCCCCTAGCATGAAGGAAAGTTATCTTTCTATCATGATCCATCCCTCAAATTCTTATTGAGCTCATAAAGAAATGCACTTTATTAAACTCACTCTCATTTACTGAATAAATAATTAGATCATGAAAATGGTTAATAAGCACAAAAAATGTCAACATTTCAAAGATGACATTCTTAAAGAAAAACTTAAAAGGCATCAAAAAGTCATATGTATTTCATATCTTATCGGTATTACATCTTACCTCTATTAAATATCTTATATTATAAACATTTAAACATAATCACATGAAGAAATCCAATCGATTATATAGTACAATGCATGATGATCAAGTAAGTTATTCTAACTGATAGGGTATAAATGGGTACAAGAATGCAACTCCTATTCCACCCCGCTTTACAAGAACTCTTTTAAGTTAGTAGTCCTAATAAATATATTAAAAAGTGCAGCATCTGTTAAGAGTTGCTATTTATAGTTTTGATGATTTCAAATATTATTGTTTTATGTATAGTTATCTCCTAATACTTTTTCGAAGAGTTATTTTTTTCTCTTGTTTGTAATAACATTTCAGGAAAATCAAACTCCAGACTACGAAGACTTCAAATCAAATTCAGCATGAGATACTTTGTGTATTTAAAACTTGTATTTTTTCTTTTGAATTAAATTTGAGAGGGAGTTATTATAATTGAGTGAATACACATGCACACTTAAGGAGATCTTGAAAGTTTTGTACTGATCGTACAGGACAAACATAGTTCGTACGGGACGATCAGGTCAGTTATCTCCTCTTAAGAGCAATGGAATAAACAGGAATTGAAGAAAATTTTTTTAAGTACTGATCATCCAGGATGAAGTGTATTTATCCCAGGATGAAATGTTATCTAGAAAATTTTTGTTCAGACGAAGTGTATTCATTCCAAGATGAGTTGCTCTCTGGAGTACTATCGTCCAGGATGAAGTGTATTCATCTCGGGATGATTTTCTCTCTGGAAAATTTTCATCTAGACAAACCCATAATTCATCCCAGGATGAAGTGAACCGACTCTGAAAATTAAGTGACGTTCTATAGTTTTTGGGAACCGACCTATGGAATAACCATTCGTACCGGATAAACCTAGTTCGTACGGGATGATGTGTGTATACGAAGTCATTTTGTACCCATATACATTAGGTTTGTTTCCAATGCATTTAAATAAAATTATCCAGGATGATCCACGATTGTACGGGACGATCCATGTTGCAACCCATGATCCCAAGTTTGAGATTTTGATGATGACAAATAATGTCGTTTGAATTATCTTGAAATTCATTGAATATTATTTGCTATTATTTGTGAGTACTAATATTTTAGGAAAGATCAAAAGCTACTCAGGACGACAGGAAGAATCAAGAATGGGTACATTAGGAGTATGAGTCTACAATATATTTTGTTGTTTATTTTATTTTTATTTTCTTGAGTCTAGCCACAAAATGCATAAAAGTCTGAGCAACCATACACACACACCGGGGGAGAGTGTTTTTAAATGAAAAATTTAGAGTTTTGCTTTCTCTGTAGATCACACTGTACGATGTTATTTCGTACCGTACGATCAGAGCTTTATAGGACAATTCTATGAATAGATCGTACAGTATGAATATAATCGTACTGTACGATATGTTAAAATCCAAAACCCTAGCCATCATTTTAACTTAAGTAAGTTATTTTGCGCCGTTTGTACTGTACGAACATGTTTGTACTGTACGATTTATTTTAAATACTAAATTTAACCCGTGATTAGTATAAGAAATCCATGATTAGTGAAAGAAATCCGAGCTTAATTATAATTTGAACATCGTACTGTACGAACCCGTTCATACAATACGATGAACATAGACAAATTATAATCGTCCCGAAGATCGTCCTAGACGATCTCTTGGGTTTTTTCTCATCATACTGTATGATGTACATCATACCATACGATGAACAGAGACGATGTTTGATCGTCCCGACTATCATCCTGTACGAACAGAATTGTTGTGGATCGTACCGTATGATTTAATATCGTACTGTAAGAATATTTTTGAATTGTTCATACCACTTCGTACCAGGATGAAGTCTATTTATACATATCATACTGTACGATTAGAAACCGTACTGTATGATAGTAACGGCTACTTTTGAAATCTCAGGGATTTTGGAGTCCGTTTTTATGTGTAAAACTTGTCATATTTTGATGGTGTGAATCAGAAAGGAGAACGTGGTTAGAGAGGGATTCTGAGGGAGAGAGCTCTTGAGAAGTTCTTTAGGGTTTGAGAGAGGAAGGATAAGGTCAGCGTTGTGAGGGAGAAGAGGTTTGAGGGAGATCACACGATTGTTTCGAACTTGCTGCATCTTCCTCCTCCTGTGGCCCAAGAAGAATTTGTGGGAGGATCTCCAAGGGGAAAAGCTCTTCTACATCTGTAACCATGAGGTACTCTGCCTTCTCCAGGAGGGAGAAAAATGAGAAGGTTCTCTACCGTCACCAGGAGGGTGAAAACAGAGTTTGGCACTCTGCCACGCCGGGTTTGTGAAAGGAAGTGTTGTAAGGGCTTCTCCGCCTTGCCAAGGGGGGCAAAAGGAGAGTTATTGCTTGTAGTGAAATACCCGGAGCGGAGGACTCTGGGGAGTGGACGTAGGTCATGATTTTACCGAACCACTATAAAAATCTCGGTGTGCTTTTTCCTTATTGTCTTTTTATTATTACGTGCATTTTATTTCATAATATTTGATTTGGAAAATTTGTGAAAGAAAAGTTGTTTAAATTTTTTTTCATGTTAAAATTTTAAAAGCATAAAAAAAAAATAAAACTCCTGCTTAGGTTTTAATTATTATCAAAAAAATTTCATAATTCACCCCCCCCCCCCCCCCCCCCCCCCCTCTTGTCCATCTAGCAACTTCAATTGGTATCAGAGCCTGTTTTCAAAAATAGTGTTTTAAAAAACCTTGAAAAAAAAATGATCATGTCACATTTTGGTAATCGCAGTACTACAGAGGGTTATTCAATAACCCGTCCACCTCTATTTGATAACATTCCATTTGATTTCTGCAAAATTAGAATGTCTACTTTTTTACAATCTATTGATTACCACATGTGGATGTTAGTGAATGATGGATATGTTGTACCGTTTAAAATTGTTAATGGATTGAAAACACCTGTACCTTTTAATGAATGGAGCAAAGAGGATAGGGATTTAGCTCAACTTAATGCTAAATGTTTAAATTATTTTTCTGTGCATTGAAATATGAGGATTATTTGAGAGTATCTACCTGTGCCACTAGTAAGGAGATTTGGGATAGACTGTGCATTACATACAAAGAAACAAATGAAGTAAAATAGTCTAGGCTTAATATTTTACTACACGATTATGAACTCTTCCGCATGAAACATAGCGAAACAATATCTGACATGTACACTAGGTTCACCCATATCATGACATCCTTGCATGCATTAGGTAGAGAGATTTCAAATTCTGAGAAATTAAATAAAATTCTTAGATGCTTACCTAGTTCCTATGATGCATAGATAACTGCTATCACTAAATCTAAAGACCTTAACATTTACTCTATAAATAATCTCCTTGGGTCACTCATTGCATACGAGCAAGGAGTGAGTCAGAGACAAAGTGATGCAGGTGAAAAGAAGAAGGAGCGAACGGTGGCATTAAAAGCAAGCAACTCAGAAAGTGAAAGCTCTGTAGGGGAGGAAGAGGATGAGATAGCAATGATGACCTGAAAGTTCAAAAATTTCCTGAAGAGAAAACATAAGCGTCATCAGAACAACTGGAATAAAGGTAAGAGCTCAAGGTCCAATAAGGTTTCATCTGATACAATCTGTTTTGAGTGCAGGAAGCCAGGTCACCTTCGAGCCGATTGCCCCAATCTAAAGAGCCAACCAGCTAAGGAGAAAGGTGATGACAAAGCCAAATACAAGAAAGGAAAGATGAAGACACAAAAAGCTTTTTGGGCCGACTCTGCCTCAGAATCATCAGAAGAAGAAGCAGAGGAGGAGGTAACAAATCTGTGTCTTATGGCTAATGATAACCTTGATCAATCAGATTAAGATGAGGTATGTCAACTTTCATATGAAGAGTTATTACTTATTTCTAAAAATATCCATGACTTTTATATGAAGTTGAAAAGATGCATGCTAAGCTTAATGTTGAATTTAGTTCTTTACAATCTGAGTATGCTAACTTGTTTAAAGAAAATTCTGATTTGGATAGAGATCATATGCTACTTCTTGATGAGTATGATGCATTAAATAAGAAGCATATTGAACTAACTAAAGTGCATGAAACCTTAAAAACCACTCATGTTGAGCTAGAAGAAGCCTTTAATAGACTAGACAAACTTGCATTAGAAGTAGATCATAGTGAGCACTTGCTATTAATAGAAGTTGATGGATTGACAGCTCAAAATAAAACTTTTAGTGAAAGAATAAAAGAACTAGAAAATGAACTTGCATCACTCACATTAAGCCATCCTAGCAAACCCCCCAACACAGCATGCATCACACAACTTTAGGAAGAGGCACCATCACTCACATAGATTAGTAAACCCTTTTCCTGGTGTTAGGTGTTTCTCTTGTGGCATGTTAGGTCACATAGCCCGCACATGCACAATTCACTGTAGGACACACTTAGTATGGAGATCTAAACTGCATCCATCACAGCATAGCATACATACATGTCATTCATGCAAGCATAAGGTGGAACCCAAACTCACTTGGGTTACCAAATCTAATTTTTGAATGAAATTATAGGGGTGCTCTCACAAAAGACCTAGTGAGAGCATGCAGTACCTAGATAGTGGCTGCTCGTGACACATGATTGGAGATATGAAGAAGTTCATCCTACTGGAGACCAAAATTGGAGGCAAAGTAACGTTGGGAGACAACACTACCAGGAAGGTGATAGGCTCAGGTATTGTTGGTAATGCTAAAAATTTTTTAATTGAAATGTCTTACTAGTTGTTGGTTTGAAGCATAATTTACTTAGCATTAGTCAACTGTGTGACAAAGGTTTTGATATTAAATTTCTATCTGATAAATGCCTGATTAGTTTATTTGATAAGCTAGTTTTAGAAGGAAAATGAATGAACAATGTATACATGTTAGACCTTGATTGCATTGATAGTTCAAATTCATTTTGTTTGAAAATAATAGTTAATGAATCTTGGCTATGGCATAGGAGACTATGCCATGCTAGTATGAAAACTCTTAGAAACATCACTCAGAAAAACCTAGTTAGAGGCGTACCTAAGTTAAATTTCACAAAGGATCATTTATGTGATGCTTGCCAACTAGGAAAATAAGTCAAATCACCTTTTCATTCAATTAGAGATTTGATCACCGCTAGGCCACTAGAAATCCTACACATGGACTTATTTGGACCTGTTAGTACAGCCAACCTAGGTGGAAAAAATTATGGATTTGTGATTGTAGATGACTTCACTATATTCACTTGGGTAAAATTCTTAGCACATAAAAATGAGTCTTTTAAGGAATTTAAGGTTTTCTCCACATGGATTCAACGGAAATTGGGATGTTTGGGAGTTAGTCAAGAGACCTAAAGAACAAAGTGTTGTTGGAACAAAATGGGTCTTCAAGAATAAGGTGAATGATTCAGGAACAATAATAAAGAATAAAGCCAGACTAGTAGCTAAGGGGTACAACCAAATTGAGGGAATAGACTTTGAAGAAACCTTTTCCCCTGTTGCTAGACTAGAAGTCATAAGAGTGCTCTTAGCTTTTGATTGCTTCAAGAAATTTAAGTTTTATGAAATGGATGTAAAGAGTGCATTTCTGAATGGGGTAATTAAGGAAGATGTCTATGTTGAGCAACCCCCCGGATTTGAAAGTTCACAATTTTCAAACCATGTATTCAAATTAAAGAAGGCACTTTATGGATTAAAGCAAGCACCTAGAGCTTGGTACGAAAGACTTAGCTCATTTCTATTGGATAGAGGATTTGAAAAGGGTAGTGTAGATACTACGCTCTTTTTACAAAAGGTTAAAGATGAAATTCTCATTATTGAGATATATGTGGATGACATTCTATTTGGATCTTCAGATAAAATGTTATGTGATGAATTTTCAAAAACAATGAGTAATGAGTTTGAAATGAGCATGATGGGAGAACTTAATTACTTTCTTGGCTTTAGTGTAAAACAAATGGATAATGAAACTTTTCTTAGCCAAACAAAGTACATTAAGGATATCTTGAAAAAATATGAAATGGATAGTGCTAAATCCATGAACACTCCAATGAGCTCAACAATTCAATTAGACAAAGATCCTAGTGGAAAATCAGTAGATCAAAAAAAATGTAGAGGAATGATTGGGTCCCTTCTTTACCTGACTGCCAGTAGACCGGACATAATGTTTAGTGTGCGCCTTTATACTTGTTTTCAAGCTGATCCTAAAGAGTCTCACTTAACTACTGTCAAGAGAATTCTTCGATATCTACTAGGCACCCCAAACTTAGGAATTTGGTATCCTAAGCACAGCACTTCCTTTGAAATCTTAGGGTACTCAGATTCTGGCAGGATATAGGATAGATAGAAAAAGCACCTCTGGTACCTGCCAATTCATTGGACAATCATTAGTTTCTTGGTCCAGTAGGAAGCAAAACTCAATAGCACTTTCCACAGCCGAGGCAGAATATATTGCAGTAGGAAGTTATGTTACACAAGTACTATGGCTAAAATAATAAATTCTTGATCTAGGCCTACATGTAGGAACCATTTAAATCATGTGTGACAACACAAGCGCAATTTGCATCTCTAAGAACCCAATTCAGCACTCTCGAACAAAACACATATACATTAGACACCATTTCATTAGAATCACGTTGCTTAGGGAGATACAGAATTACATCACATCGCTACAAGAGATCAATTAGCTGACATATTCACAAAACCTCTAGCTTTCGACACCTTTAGCACCTTGAGGACTAGATTAGGTGTCATAGATATAACTGTATAAAAAAAAATAAAGAAAAAAAACAAAAACAAAACAAAAAAGGGCTGCTTCTGATCATCACACTCACTACACAAAAAGTACTAACCTTGACTCTGTAATATTGTACTATATGATACACCGATTGTATTGTACGGTATACTATAATCTACACAGAACACACCTAAACGGTAAATTTTGTCTCTGTTTATCATATTGTATGGCTAACATTGTACTGTACGATAAATTATTGGTCATCGTACTGTACGATATATCCACTTCGTACTGTAAGCACCATGTCAGCGAACAGATTGGGATGAATTTAAGCATGCTGGTATGTTATTATTGTTGATCATACTATACGATATACACACATCGTACTGTATGATCCACATCAGCAAACAGATGACAACGAAATAAAGGGGTTTGGTACGATATTATTGTCATTCGTACTGTACGATAAACCTGTTCGTACTGTACGATACTTTTGGTCAAAAGCCATACTGACAACCCTCGGGATGATCAGTATTCCTCTGATCGTACTATACATTTTGACCTCCTTTTCCCGGTACGAACCGTCAGAGCAATTATTACCATATCGTACTGTACGATGTGCTGAAAACTCTATAAATTGGGTGGGTAGGCAGACCTCTTCACTTGCACTACACTAATCAATCCACTTGGTTCTTCTCACTTCTCACTCTGCCTGTACACAATGTCTAGTTCCAGCAAGAGAGGTTGTTTGGTAGCAGGAAGTTCTTCTTCCTCTCACCGCCATAGTGCTCGATTCTTGAATGCCGAAAACTAGGATGCATACCACAAGTTCAAAGCCTGCAAAATCACACTCTCCATACTGCGAAATCAGGAGGCTCTGAACTTCGAGGAACTAAACCACTTTGCTTCCACCACCCTCCAATTTCTTCTCACCCTGGCCTTCCCGTACAATTCTGAGCTCCTTCTAGAATTCCTAGCTAATCTAACATATACTGTTGACAACCTCACTTTCCACTCTTTTGTTTGTCATCAAAATGTTGAAATAACCAAAGCTGACATCGCCCAATACATTGGGCTCTCTACTGAAGGGCCTATGGTTCGTTCTTTTCTTAACGCCGCATTCTATCAACACCAACCTCTCATTTCATCCCTAAATAGAAATGCGCACATAATTCAACATATCCTTCATACCTCCATAATACCCAAAGGTGGTGATCGTGTAAACATGACCTCGACCCTATCTATCACTACCTACCTTATCATGACCAACATAAAATTCGACGAGGCCGATCTAATTATTGACTACATTCGACATATAACCTTCGTTTGTCTCCCTACCACTCGCCGAAAACAAAATATAGCTCTTGATCACCTTATAGGATATATTCTCCAAAATAAATATCAAATGACCTTTCCTGGTGAACCCTATAATCTTCCAATTTTTTATATGGATGCCTCTTTCCAAATTCTTTTCCATCAGGGACACGAGCCGGAAGAACCTATTTTTGATGAGGAAGAAGGGGAAGAAGCCCCGACCGCAGCTCAAGCACGTCCATAACGACATGCACCACCCCGAGTACCTCAACCAGTACAAGATGATTTGGTCGAACGCTTTGACCAACTTTAGACTCGTCTTGACACTCACATTCAAGAACAACATCAACAACACGAGATATATATGCAATGGTTTGGAGAACGCTTTACTGCTATTGATCAGTGCTTTGACACTCTCTTTCAGTACTTCCAACCAAACCCACCTCCACCACCTACTGATCAGGATCCTCCACTATCAGCTATCTTTGTATTGTAGTTATTATTTTTACTTTTTTAGTGTTTGCTCCTCTTTTTGGTGCTATCAAAAGGGGGCGAAAGTTGTTGTATTTTGTTTCTAAGGTTAAATGCATGTTTTTTTCTTTTCATACTACATCTTCTTTTATTTCTTTTTTTTTTCTTGTTCTTATGTTTAAATTAAATTTTAAAAAAATGCCTTTAACACTTGCTTACAATAAATATTATTTTACATCATCAAAAAGGGGGAGATTGTTGCAACTCATGACCCCAAGTTTGAGATTTTGATGATGACAAATAATGTCGTTTTAATTATAATGAGATTCATTGAATATTATTTGCTATTGTCCGTGAGTACTAACATTTTAGGAAAGATCAAAAGCTACTCAGGATGCAGGAAGGCTCAAGAATGGGTAGATTAGGAGTATGAGTATGTAATGTATTTTGTTGTTTATTTTATTTTTATTTTCTTGAGTCTGGCCATAAAATGCATAAAAGTCTGAGCAACCATGCACACACACAGGGGGAGAGTGTTTTTAAATAAAAAATTTAGAGTTTTCTTTCTCTGTAGATTGTACTATACGATATTATTTCGTACCATACGATCAGAGCATTGTAGGACAATTCTTTGAATAGATCGTACCGTACGAATATAATCGTACTGTACGATATGTTCAAATCCAAAACCCTAGCCATCATTTTAACTTAAGTAAGTTATTTTGCGCCGTTCGTACTGTACGAACATGTTCATACGATACGATTTATTTTAAATACTTACTTAATTTAACCTGTGATTAGTGAAATAAATTTGTGATTAGTGCAAGAAATCCTGGCTTAATTATAATTTGAACTTCGTAATGTACAAACCCGTTCGTACATTACGATGAACAGAGATGAATTATAATCATCCCGAAGATCATCCTGGATGATCTCTTGGGTTTTATCTCATCGTACTATATGATGTACATCATACCATACGATGAATAAATATGATGTTTGACCATCCCGACTATCATCCTGTACGAACAGAATTATTGTGTATCATACCATACGATTTAATATCATACTGTACCAATGTTTTTGAACTGTTTATACCACTTCGTACCAGGACGAAGTCTGTTTATACATATCGTACTGTACGATAGTAATGACTACTTTTGAAATCTCAGGGATTTTGGAGCCCATTTTTATGTGTAAAACTTGTCATATTTTGATGGTGTGAATCAAAGAGGAGAACATGGTTAGAGAGGGATTCCGAGGGAGAGAACTCTTGAGAAGTTCTTTAGGTTTTGAGAGAGGAAGGAGAAGGTGAGTGTTGTGAGGGAGATCACATGGTTGCTCCAAACTTGCTGCATCTTGCTCCTCCTGTGGCCCTAGAAAAATTTATGGGAGGATCTCCAAGGGGAAAGGCTCTTCTACATCCGTGACCTCGAGGTACTCTTCCTTCTCTAGAAGGGAGAAAAATGAGAAGGTTCTCTGCCATCGCTAGGAGGGTGAAAATAGAGTTTGGCATTCTGCCACGCCGGGTTGGTGAAAGAGAGAATTGTAAGGGCTTCTCCACCTTGCCAAGGGAGGCAAAAGGAGAGCTATTACTTGTAGTCAAATACCCGGAGTTGAGGACTCTAGGGAGTGGACGTAGATCATGGTTTGACTGAACCACTATAAAAATTTTGGTGTGCTTTTTCCTTATTGTCTTTTTATTATTGCGTGCATTTTATTTCATAATATTTGCTTGGGAAAATTTGTGAAGGAAAGTTGTTTAATTTTTTTTTTTCATGTTAAAATTTTAAAAGCATAAAAAAAAAAATTAGAACACAAGCTTAGGTTTTAATTATTGTCAAAAAGTTTTCACATTTCACCCCCCCCCCCCTAATTTTTCCCTTTCCCCCCCCCCCCCCCCCCTCTTGTCCATCTAGTAACTTCAATCCAATGCGTATTGACTTCAAAATTTGAAGTTTTTGGACGGTTTTTTGTATCTTTCCTACAAATAGTCCAAACTAAACTGCCACTTAATATATTTTTGTTTACTAATCTTTATGCCTATTGAAAGAAGAGTCAAGGGGAGATTGTAAGAGAGTGTTCGAAGGAGAATTCCTACTGCTGGAGCGTGAAGGCTTCATTTGGTATTTAAAGGTAAGAATCTTTTCTTGTGATTTAGGATTACTTCACACTTTTCTTTCTTCCTTCTAGATTTCTTATGAGAAGATCTGTCAAGGAGATCCAGTTCTCTGCCGACACTTGGAGAGTATGAACAGCCAAAGGGTTCTCTGCCCACAGTTGGAGAGTGTGAACAGCCGAAGGGTTCTCTGCCTATACCGGGAGAGTGTAAAAGGAAGATGGATCAATGCCGACACTTGGAGAGTGTGAACAGCCGAAGGGTTCTCTGCCCACACTTGGAGAGTGTGAACAGCCGAAGGGTTCTCTACCTATACTGGGAGAGTGAAAAAGGATGATGGTTCTCTGCCAACACTAGGGATAGTGTAACAGGACAACGGTTCTCTGCCAACACTGGAGATAGTGTAAAAGGATGACGGTTCTCTGCCGCACCGGGTAGTGGTGGAAAGAGTATTTGTAGAGGCTTCTCCGCTTTGCTGCAGGTGCAAAAGAAGAGTCACTATTGGCATTAGTGCAATACTATGAGGGTGCCTCTAGGGAGTGGATGTAGGTCAAGTTTGACCGAACCACTATAAATCTTGCGTCTTTTATTTTTCATTGCTTTTTATTTTGTTGATTTTTGTTTCTAATTTGTGGTTGAAAAATCTATTTATACAAAACTCATTAAAGTTTACTTTTTAGTTTAAAAATTAAAAAGAGTGATTAATTTGTAATTACCAATTCCCCCCCCCCCCCCCTCTTGGTTAGTCGCTGGGACATAAGTTTAGGTTTAACAACCTAATTTATAGTGAACGAGTTTCAACAGCATCCACCATTATTTCACTATACTTGCATAAGGATCCATCAATGTCAACATATGTATTAAAATAAGAAGCTTGGATGCTCTTGTTTGATTGTGTTTAAAAAGTTGGATTTTAAAAAGTTTAATTTTCTTTGGGAGAATTTAATTTCTATAATTTTTAGCTTTGAGATTGAAAACATCATCATGAATGATATATCATCTCGGGAGGAGAATATATCATTCCCTAATAGGTTCAGTTACAAAACTGCAAGTTCATCCTGATTAACGTAGTCAAACTCAAGGAAGAACCATATTTGACCCTGGAGGGTCAAAATGATGTTTGATCGAGTGTTTGACTATAGTAATTTAGATAAGAGATCGTTAATTTCATAATTAAAGTCATGATAATAAAATGATATATCTTCCAAGAGAAAGAATATATTATTTACTATCAATCATTTGAATATGATGATAATGATCGTTGACTTTGATTTTTGAAAAGATAATTAATTGAATTTTAAAAACTTGATTTTAAAAATTAATATGGGTTCTAAATCTCCTACGAGTGTAAGCCCTCATAATTAATTATATCATAGAAAACTAGAGTTTCCTATGAAAACTCTCGATTAAAGTAATGGTAGAAATTTTACTTAGAATTTCTTAAGGATTGAAGCTCGAATTTCAAATGGGAATGGATCAAAATTATACACATATTTCTAGAGGCCAATAGAAAAGAACTAGGAGGCATTTTGGGATTTTGAAATAATTCAGAAATGCCCCAGTCTATCATGTGTATTAGACTTTATGTTTTGATTTTGAGAGATTTAAATTCAGGTTGATCAATTTATTAGAAAATTGAGATTATATTTTTGGAAGGTTGATGTCTTATAGTCTAAACTTTCTTTAGAACTTAAATTTAAATTGGACACTAGATAATAGTAACCTGAACCTAGCTAATGCAATGCAAACCTGAACTTACCCTAGCTTGGATTGGGCAGCTAGCTATCCCCTAGGTGCTTTAAAATCACGAGTCTGATCTCTTATGTAAGAGTGGTAGGGATATTATTTAATTAAGTTTGAGGAATAAGGACAACATCTAGAGCAGATCCTAATTGGCCCCTTAACTTATGTAGGGTTACTTGAAGCTTGAAATAAAATGAAATTAATTTTAGGCTCAATTAAATTTATTTCTAATACAATGCATGCAAATTGATTAGTTTTATCCTAGAGATTGCACAATTTCTCATTGATAGAACTGCACTATATTAGGTCAGGTGGCCTATAAAAACTTGTAGGCAGGGAGGTGCCTAACTAGGAAGAGAAAGATGAATATGATACATACGACCCTCTATGAGCCCAATCTTACTTCTTAAAATTGTTAGAGTTTCTATGTTAGCTAAAAGTTTTAATTTTTTGTTAAAGTAGAAAAATTTTAATTTTTACCCTTAAGAGCTACTGATCGGGTTCCAAGATAAAACAAAATCGACATGCAATCAAAAAAAGCTACAAAAGTATGTCATTTCTACTACTCAATTATTTAAATAAATAAATAAATTTTAATATTCAAATTAAAAGTTTATGTGGTAAGTGCCACTTAATAATACTACATCCTAGGGTCTGTAAAAAATGTAAACTGACATGGTACCATTGATCACAACCTAGATTCTACTCTTAAGACACAAGTGACTTTAAGAATGAGATTCTTCTCAGTCTTCACTTCTTCATCCTTCTACAGGCTCCTTAGATTCGTTGAATCAATATATCTAAATAAAATCAAATTACATTTGAAACTTAAATGAAAAATATAGACTCAAACACAACTTGGGTTATCCTAAGAAGTTATAATAAAAATCATCCCAAGCAGTTATATATATTAAGATATTAAAATGCTCAAATCAACACCACACTTGGCCTTTCTTTTGTAATTTTAGTGGAACTTATGCATGCACAGTATCTGCAAAAAATTTATTAATTTTAAAGCTTTAAATTATGCTTCCTTTATTTTAATAGCCCTGTATGAGCATGGCCACCTGCATAAAATCATGTGAGCTATTTAGATCATTCCTAAACTAAGGTTAATCTAATTCCCATCAAATTAATTCATATATTTCATTGAAATTTAAATAAATAATCACATCAATCAATTAGTTCTAACAACAAGCATGTAGTGAAAGCTCAAAAAATCAGGCGACCAATAACAGAAAAGTAAAACATTGGCCTAGTCTAAAACTAGAGTTGGTTATCATAGCAAACTATATAAAGTGTGTGAGGTAGAATGTGTGACTTGTATATGTCCTATATAAGATAATTAGTTAAAGTTGTATGGTATTCTGGTTGGTTGAAAGGCTTAAGGGAAAGTTTAGTTAGAGTTTAAATATTAAAAAATATTTTAAGTGTTGAGTGATTACTACCTTTATTAAACTAGGTCCATGAAGTTTATTTCGCCTTCCTTGGGGCTAAATTAATAGCCTGTAGGCCCGGGTTACCAAGTAGTAACCGATATGAATTAAGTAACTTGATTGATTAAAGATTTGAAGGTTGACAAAGTTTAATTAAAATGATTGGTTGCTAGTTTTAAGAGTTGAATTAGAATTTTCTAAAATTTGAGTTAATTATTTAATTTTTAAAATTTTTTAAATGCATTAATTAAGGAGTTAAAATTTGACTTTTTTATTAAGATTGATTTCTAAAAATTTAATAATTTTCTTAAATATTAGACCTTAAGATGAATAATTAGACTTTAAGTTTGCTAGATTTAGATTTTTATATTTAGTTATGAATTTTTGAAGTTTTGACTTCAATTTGACTAAAGGTTAACCAAAAGTTTGACTTTTTGATTTAGAATTATTTCTGATGATTTTATAATTTTAATAAATATTAGATTTGAAATGGAATCCAGTTCCTTTAAAATTGCTTAATTTAAAATTTTTTGGAATTAGTTATGATTTTTAAAAGTTTGACCATTTAATTAAAATTTTAAATTAATTTAATTAGAAGAGTTTTAGTGATTTGAATCCAAATGAACTCCAAACTTTTTGAAATTACCTCCAAAGATCAGAAATGACCTAAGGAGATATTTTCAAGTGTTTGAGATTTTTTTGAAATTTTAAATTATTTTTAATTAATTAAAATAATTAAGAATTTATTTTCCTTTAAAATTAAATTTATCTTGAAATTGAAATCAAATCAAGGGGATTTTAATTTTTTTAAGTTTAGGGTTTAAGTCTGGTCAATATGGTATATTATTTGTATTTTTATGAATTAAGTTAAATTTATTAGAAGTTTTTGAAGTTTTAAAGCTTAATTAATCTGTTAAACTTGGATTAATTTGTTAAATTGGTAGATGAATTTTAAAATTTGTGAAAACTTTTTTTAAGGCTAGAGATGTCACTATGTTTAAATGATTCAAGTTTCATGAATGTTAGATCTGTATTTTAGTTTCTAAAATTAATCCAAATTTTCTAAAAAAAGTCATTAATTTTTGTCCTTAAGGTGACACTAAATTATATGGGTTCAAATCAAAGTTCCACTAACCCCTATTACACATATAAATGCACACACAGTCACAATCAAGTTCTTAGAACTAGGAGGGCTTAAAGCTAGGTGCATGTGTATCCTACACGTGAATATTAAGTGACAACTGAAATAATTGAAAACTGAAGGATGAATAATTAAAATTTAGATAATGAACAATCAAATCCATAATAATTAAAAATTTTAGGAATCCTCACTCAAACCACTAAAAGATTTAATATATATAATTTTAAAAATTAAAATTATATAAAAAATATAAATTTTGAATTTTTAGAAAACATAAAATATTATTTAAAATAATTTCAAAATAATTTAAAAAATTCTTTAATTACCTTACTATATTTCAAAATATAATTTTTTTATGTTTTGAAAATATCTGAATGAATATTTAAATAAGTATTAATTAAATATTCAGATACTTACGTAATTCAAATTATTTAAAATCTAGTAAATATTTTAAATTGATTTTAATTTAAAATATTTCTATGATTGTTTAGAATATTTTAAAATAACTTTTTGAATTTTGAAAAAAAAATAAATATTTAATTATATGTTAATTAAATATTTAAATAATTAAATAATTTAAATTATATAAAATAATATTAAATATTTTAAATGAATTTTAATTTTAATATTCTAAATATCCTTTATGATTATTTTAAAACATATTTAAATAAAATTTTGAATTTTGTAAATATTTTAAATTAATATTAATTATATTAATTAGATATAAAAATATTAGATAATTGAAATTGTTAAAAAATATGGATTACTTTAAATTAATTTAATTTTAAAGTGAAATGTTCGAAAACCTATCTCTAATTTGAAATGAATTTAAATAAATTTATTTAAATTTTAAAAATATTTAAATTTAAAGTAAATAAATATTAATTGAAATATTCGTAATTTAAGTATTTTTTTAAATTAAAGTATTTAAATTTTGTATAATTTGATATAAAATACTTAAAATTTTCATATTATTATTTAAATTTATAATAATTTTCTTTAAATATTCTATTAATTAAATATACTAAAATAATTTAAAAATAATTAAAAATAATAATATTAAAATAGAGTTAAAATAATTTTGAAATTTTTTTTTGGAATTTAAAAAAAAAAATAAATTTAATTTCATAAACATTTTGAAAATATTTGAAATATTTTTAATTAAATATTAATTAAAAGTATCAAATATTTAATATTTAAAATATTTTAAAAAATATATAATATTTTAAATTAATTTTAATATTATATCAAAGAGCTTATAAATATGAATAATTTGAAGTAAAATATTATTTTTTAAGAAAAATATTTGAATTTTTATGAATTTTTAATTTTTTTGGTTTTAAAATAGATTTATATTAATTACAAATAATTAAAATAACAAAACAACAACATGGCAGTAGCAAGAGGACACACGGCACAATCATATTCATCAATCCAAACTACAGCCAATCATTAGTGATGATTATCGGTGTATTAATGGCTAATGATTGCATTGCTCCACAATCATTAGGCATTAATGAATCCACGACGGTGGATGCGATTTTAACTTATCCACATCAGCATTGTCACTAAGCCGTTCGATCCTCCTCCTTTCAAAATCAATGGATCATATTGAGCCAGATGGAGGAATTCACTATGGGATTAATCCACGATTAATCAAGGTTGCATAATGGATTGATCTGGACTGTTGATCGTGCGATCAACAATCCAGAAAATGTGTAATGTATGCATGTTAAGAACAAACCCTAGATATGGTTTTTTGTTTTGTTTTCACAAACTTGTGAACCAAATCAAATGAAATTTAAAACAAGTAAAGTATAAATGAAGAGTATTCACGGGGATATGATTTAGCATCTGAAAAGCACTTAATGAAATGTTATTTTAGTCTAAGTGTCTTAGGCTAGGGTTTAAGATTGTACCTAATCCAACCATTGGATTTTTGAGATCGTGGGTTCTTTGAATTTGTAGTTTGTGCATGTATCTTTTCGTAGTTGAACGCATGGTTTAAATGCTACAAATTGAGCGGTTGAAGCCTTGGATGAAATGTAGCCTCGGTTCGCCAGAGTTCTCATTGCTAATGGTGGGTTCGAGATAAAAAAGTGAAGGGGAAGACCTTGGGAGCTCAGACAAGAAGAAACTAAGGTTTGAGAGCTGGAGTGAAGTGAGGGAGAGCTAATTCAAGAGTCATCTCTCTTTGAGTAGTTTTGACCAATTTAAATGTACTGGATAACTTTAGATGGTTGGGATTATTTTGGCTATATTATTTGATTGCCTCCACCTATCCTAAAGAAGTTAGAATAGCATGGGGAATGATAGGGAGGTACAATGATTTGTAAAGGCTAGCACTACTACGACTAAACATTGATAGAATAAATTTGAAACAGATAATTTGGAGAATTCTTTAAACATTGATAGAATAAATTTGAAGGTTTGATTCTTTAATTGGACAAGAGGCTAGCACTACTACGACTGGCACTATGACTCATTACCTGGAAGTGCCTCACACCACCTACGGAAGTTCCCTTGGTCTGACCTCGGGGTCACATTAGACTGGCACTGCTATTACGGCTGACACTGCTACTTGCACTACTAATAGCTCAAACTCGGATTGGGGGCATACAATGCAGGTTTTTATCGCTTCTTTATATATAGTAGCATCTTCTTACAAATCAACTTCATTCTACTGAGTTCTTTAGTAATTCCTTTGGTTGAGACATTGTTTACTCCAACATTCACTTAGTGGTATGTTTCCGAACCAGTTAAGACTCCCTCAGAATAGAATTATGCTGCTTGATGGGCCCTAATGGTGGAACTGGCATTTTTGGGGTTTTTTGTTTATTGAAGCATAGAAAGAGAAAGAGATTGAAAAAATAGATTTCCGTAGACTTCTCTTACTGCACCATGTGCTTATATGGCTCATGGCCGCGAATGCACGTCCTGGAACAACTACGCAATTCTTGATGATGATGTTGTCATTGCTGACGAAATGGTGGCTCGGGATTCTAAAAAGTTAATGGATGACTGAAAGAGAATCTCATTAAGGCAAGGTTGACCTCTGTGCCTCTTTTGATCTCTCAGATAATTCATAAAATGGACTCTCTATAGATCCCCAATAACCAACCTTCACATGAATAGCTAATGATCAAATTAGTCCAACATTGATTCCTTTGGACGTGTCAATAGGACAAAATATGTCCATAATGACTCGGGTGGATATCTCGTGTAAAGAAAGGATTCAGTTCAGATGTAGGATACCTATCCAGAAGTTTTTGAAATTTCATTCATTTTTCATTTACCGCTTTGGGAAAGTGTATAACCTGACCGTACTCATCCACATTTCACAAGCAATTGATGAGCGGCTTTTTCTCTTTGGCCTTTTGTTTATTGATCTTTTCCCCTCTATCTAAGAATAGAGTACTAGGGTTGTGAACCCCTTCCCCTTGGGAATCCTTTTGGTCTTGTTTCCGTTCCGCGTTGTAGGCTCTGATTCCCTCTAACTCAATCAATATCAAAAACATGTCGTGATCATGACGGTTAGGTCGACTACTCTACTATAGGCTATGCTAGAACTTAGTAGCGAGCAGATTGTTCTCTTCCTATGAATAGAACTAATTGACAAACCTACTATAGGTCCTATGGGGGAGTGAAATAGCAAACGGGAGGATTGCAAGATGATACGAATCTTTCTATTCGGATCCATTTGTGACATAGAGATGAGAAAGATATTTCATTTTATTTAAACTGAGGAAGATTGAGAATATAAAAGATGACAAAGGCACAAAGCATCCGGTATTATAAAGAGATATGAAAGAGTGTTCCATATAAGTGCTATTGAGCATCTGCTCTCTCTCTAGATTTTTTTTATTTAAATAGAAGATAGAACTCTGAAAAAGAAAATAGGCACTAGTATTGTTCTGAAAAAGAACAATAGGGAGATGATGAAATAATAGATACATAGAAAGATAAAGGGATGTATATTCTCTTCCTATTTTTCAATTAAGACATTCATGTGGGCTTTGGTAAAATGTATAGAATGTTATAATTAATAACATAAGAGTTTGACCAAGTTCGATGATTTGACTCATGATTTTCTCAAGTGTATTTGAATCATGCCTTGAAGTAGAATTGAGGGCTTGAGGATATTGATTTGGTGATATAATGTGGTTTGACCCAAATAGGTCAAATTGGGCAGGGCTTGGGCTCAGTAGACCAAGTCAACTGTTGATTGGATCAAAGGGTCCAATTATATCCAAATCACTAATGGATTTGCTCAAAGAGTTTCGATGGGATTTTGAAGAAATTTGGAGTTTGATTCAAGGGTGACTTGGTCAACCAGGTTGACTTATAGTCTAGGTTTAGGCCCAACAGGTTTGGTTTGATCAATGAAGTCTGGTAGAGGTGATTTCAAGGTCTACAATAGTCATTTGGATCAAATTGACTATTTAGACCCTTAAAGGGCTATTGGGTCAACCTACATTGACTTGATCAACTAGGATGAACAAAGAGCTAGGTTTGGGTCCAACATGTTTGAAATAAAGTTTTGAGTTGAATGAAAATGGTCTCAAGCAAAGATGAGGCCGTTTAAATTTAAATGTCTATTTGAATCCTTAAAGGGTAATTTGGTCAAATGAGGTTAACTTGGTCAACCAAGCTTGACATAGGTTCCTGGGTTTAGTTTAACTGGGCCATGTTGAAGTTTAAAGGAAACTTCAATTTTGCCCTTAAGGGGATTTTGGTCATTTTGACCCCTAGTCAACTAGGGGTCAAATTGAGTCCACCAAAATACAGTTTAATGCTTAACATATCATGATCAAGGGTCTGGACATGATTAAAGGTCTTGGGGAGGGACCCATGGTCAAAATTCACAAGGTGATAGATCTAGTGGCATAGGTTGTAAATATTTGAAAGTTTTGCAGCTTTTAGAAATATATTCAATTTTTAAGGTTAGAGATCTCAGATTGAATTTAAATTTAGAGGGTTAACCCAATTCATTTGATAGATCATGATTTGGGGGTCATTTGACTATGGTTTGGAGTGTTTGAAAAATCATTGAAAAAGGCTTTTAGGGCAACCTTTTAGCCTAGGATTTTGGTCTGAATTCTTGGGTTTAAGTTGGGTTTTGGATTTGATGGCTTGAATTTGAATTATCCAAACTAATAACAATCATATGGATGATTTTCAATGATTGGATATGATTAAAATTTTATAAAAGGCTGGATTGACTAAGTTTGGGTTGATTGAAGGTCAGGATTGTCTTGAAGTTTGGATTGGTTTGAGATCTACATTGATTTGAGGCCTGGATTGACTTAAGGTCAAGATTGATTTGAGGTTTGGATTGGTCTGGTGTTTAGATTGATCTAAAGTCTAGATTGATATGGGGTCTGGATTGATCTGGAGTCTAGATTGATTTGGGGTTTGGATTGATCCTAGAAACCTCATAAAAAATAAGGTCGACAAATGGACCCCCAATATGTGCAATAGAATGAAGTTGTATTGCACATATTAGCATGGACCAAATGGGAAAAGGTTAAGTTTGGAATTCTAATTGTAAGGGAAGGAAAAGTTTATCCCTAAGGAATCTGGGTTTGAATTGATATTAAGGTGGTGCCATGAGGGGCATAATCCACCACTGATAGATTTGGTCCTAAGGCAAGAAGGCACGATGACTCATATCTAACCTTAAGGAAAAGAAAACTGGATGATCGTGTAGATAGGAACAGCTCCTACTCAAAAAGGATCTAATTTGAATTGATATTAGGGTAGTACCATGAAGGTCATACTCTACCACTATTAGTTAAAAAGTTAAAACTATTTAAAATATATTAAATATTTTAAATATCCTTTATGATTATTTTAAAATATATTAAAATAAAATTTTGGATTTTTGAAAAATATTTGAATTAATATTTAATTAAATATTAATTATGATATCAACAAAATTTGAAATAATTTAAAATTAATTTCCTAAACTTTTTGAAAATATATGAATTAGTTTTAATTATATATTACCTAAAAATATAAAATATTAAATATTTAAAATAATTTAAAATTTATATAATATTTTAAATTAATTTTAATTTTAAATCAAAGACCTAAAAAATCTGAACAATTTGATACAAAATATAAATTTTTTGGACAAATATTTGAATTTTTATGAATTTTTTGGTTTTAAAATAGATTTAAATTAATTAAAACTAATTGAAAAGACAAAACATCGGCGTGGCGGTGACGTGGTGACACCCGACACAAACAGATTCTTCAATCCAAACTGCAACCAATCATTGGTGATGATTGCACGACGGCGCATTAATGCCTAATGATTATGCCATCGCGCAATCATTAGACATTAATGAATCCGCGACAAGAATCAACGCGGTTTTAACTTATCCACATCACCGCCATCGCGGAGCCGTCCGATCCTCTGCCTTTCAAAATTATCAATGGCTCAAATTGAGATGGATGGAGGAATTAACCATATGATCAATCATGCGGTTAATCAAGGCCACAAAATGGCATTATATAGACCGTTGATTGTGCGATCAACGGTCCAGAAAATGTGCAATGCATGCACCTTACAAATGAACTCTAAAAGTGGTTTTTCGTTTCATTTTCACAAACCAGTGAACAAAATCGAATGAAGTTTAAAAAATATAAACTATGCATAAAGAGTATTCATGGGGATATGATTTTACGGCATGAAAAGCACTTAATGAAACATTATTTTAATTTAAGTGTCCTGGGGTAAGGTTTGAGATTATACCTAATCCTACCATTAGATTTTTGAGATCTTGGGTTCTCTGAACTTATAGTTTTTCCACGTATCATTTATTAGTTGAACGCGTGGTTTAAAAATATGGATCGAGCAGTTGAAGCCTTGAATGGAGTATAGCCTTGGTTCACCAGAGATGTCACTACCGGCAGGGTTTGAATTATTAGTTTGAGTTGGGGAAGTGGAGGGGAAGACCATGGGAGCTCAGACGAGAAGAAACCAAGGCTTGAGAGCTAAAGTGAAGTGAGAGAGAACTAAGTTAAGATTCAGCTTTCTTTGAGTGGTTTTGACCAATTCAAACATCCTGGATGACTTTGGATTATTTGGACTAGTTTGGCTAAATTCTTTGATTGTCTCCACCTATCCAATAGCAGGGGGAAAGACAGGGAGGTATAATGATGTGTAAAGGCTATTTTGGCTTCATATGGGAAGAGGAGAAATCATAGGCTGCTTGGGATCAAATGAATGGATAGGATGGGTTCAAATAGAGTTCAAGAATATTCTAGAACCCATTTGGATGGCTGGATGGGCCCGGGCTTAGCTAGGAAAATCAGGTTGAAGGGTTTGACCATTCCAATGGGTTTCACATTCCCATTGACTATTTGACTAGTCATAAAGTCAGTGAATGTTGATGTGGACTTGAGGGATATATAGTTTGCCATTGGGATGATGTAGCACAAGTTATGAGTGGGGATGTGGGTATTTGAAAAGGAATTGACCATTCAAAGTCCTTTCAAAATCTTTGTTGACTACTTTGACTAATCAAATGGTCAACATCAGGTGAGGTGGCATCTAAGTGATGTTTAGGTGCCAAAGGGATGAGTTGGCAAATGGTTGGAATTGTTGGATCCATTGCATGAATGGTATAGCATGTATGCAAGGGAGTTTGACCACTTGTGATGGTTTGACCAGGCCAAGCCAACCATGGTTTGACCCTAGATAATTTAGAGAATGTTCTAAACATTGATAGAATAAATGTATAGAAAGTTATGATTAATAACATAAGAGTTTGACCAAGTTTGATGATTTGACCAAGTCAAATCAAATATGATTTGACTCATGATATGCTCAAGTGCCTTAAAGTTGTATTGAGGGCTTGAGGATATTGGTTTGGTGATATGATATGGATTGGCCCAAATAAGTCAAATTGGGCTGGACTTGGGCTTAGTAGACCAAGTCAAATCTTGACTATGTCAAAGGATCAAATAATGTCTAAATCACTAATGGATGTGTTCAAAGAGTTTTGATGGGATTTTGAAGACATTTAGAGTTTGATTTAAAGTAAAATAGATTAAGAATTGTTTTAGTCAACCAGGTTGATCCAAGGTCTGGGTTTAGGCTCAACAAGTTGGTTTTGATTAATGAAATCTGGTAGAGGTGGTTTTATGGACTAGAATAGTCATTTGGGTAAAATTGACTACTTAAACCTTTAAAGGACTATTGGGTTAACCTAGGTTGACTTGGTCAACCAGGTTGACCCAAGAATTGGGTTTGGGTCCAATAAGTTTGAAATTTGAGTTGAATGGAAGTGTTCTTATGCAAAGTTGAGGCCATTTAGATTGAAATGGTTGTTTGAACCCTTGAAGGGTAGTTTGGTCAAATTAGGTTGATTAGGTCAACCAAGCTTGACTAGGGTCTCGGTTTAAGTCTAATGCATTCTTGATGGTATTTAGAATGCATGGGAAGAGGTTCCTAGATTTGGTTTGACTGGGCCATGTTGAAGTTTAAAGGATACTTCAAAATTTCCCTTAAGAGGCATTTTGGTCATTTTTTACTCCTGGTTAACTAGGGGTAAAAGTGGATCCACCAAAATGAATTTTAATTCTTAAAATATTATGATCAAGGGTATGGACATGATCAAAGGTCTTGGGGAGAGTCCCAAGGTCAAAATCTACAAGGTGCCAGGTCTAGTGGAATAGGCCGTAAATTTTTGAAGGTTTTAGAGCATCTGAAAATAGATTCAGTTTTTTAGGTTAGAAACCTCAGATTGAGTTCAAATTTGGATAATTGACCCTAGGAATATGCCTAATCAATATGCAATTGTTAGATTATGATTTGGGGGTCATTTGATTGTGTTTGGAGTGTTTGAAAAATCATTGAAAAAGGCTTTCAAAACATAACCTTTTAGCCTTGGATTTTGGTATGGATTTTTGGGTTTAAGTTGCGTTTTGGATTTGATTACTTGAATTCTAATTATCCAAATTAATAAAATTCATATGGATAATTATAAATGACTGGATAGGATTGAAATTTGATAGAAGGCTGCATTGACTAAGTCTTGGTTGATTGAAGGTCAGGTTTGTCTTGAAATCTTGACATGTTTGAGATCTAGATTGATTTGAGACCTAGATTGACATGAGGTTAGGATTGATTTGAGGTTTGGATTGGTCGGGGATCTTGATTGATCTAAAGTCTAGATTGATCTAGGGTCTGGATTGATCCTAGTGACCTCATGCAAAAACGAGGTAAATAACTCTCACATTTGAGAGCACCCAAACTTCTTCAGACGAATCAGGCAATATAGCTCTCAAACTACTCATATTATATGATCCATATCATAAAATAAATATTTTAAATATTTTATTAATTATATTATACGATCTGATCAAATAGAAATTAATTAAAATGTGTATTTTAAATAAGATAAATAAATTTGAGTTATAACTAATTGTATTATATGAACAACACATCATACTAAATCAATAGCTAATTTTAGCAACCCCGCCATCAAATTCAACTTACTTAAAATATACAGATTTTAATTTTAAAATTTGAACTATTTATATATATACAAACCTTTTCTTACTATATGATAGTTAATTAACATTTCCTAATTTAAGTTTAGATATTAAGGAATCAAATTAGATTATATTAATTATAAATCATATAGTTTGATCATGTATCATATTCTACGAACCACCCGTGGACACTTTGGATGAACTTTGGTTCACCCTACACGATTAAATGTTTAATTTTAATTGATCATATAATATGATTTATAATCATATAATAAAATTTATATTCATACAGGTTGATCTATGATGGTAATGAACTAATCATACCGTACGATTAGAGTCAACATAATTAAAAATTATAGTTTTTTGAAATTCTCTCTCTCTATATATATTTTTATTATAACCATAGCAAGGGTCTTTTTGTAGCTAGATATCTGTTTCTTTCATGAGAGTGTTGAAGAGAGAGCATTGAGTAAAGGAGAGAAAAGGTGAGGTTGTATGGGAGGGAGAAGATTCTTATGTAATTTAAGGGAGCGTTAGAAGAGTTTTCATGTGGTTTCTCTTACCAACTTGCACCTAAGTCCCTCAAGGTTTGTTAGTGGTTGTCTTCAAGATAGATCTGTGAAGAAGCCTTTGGTGTCAAAGTATGATGGGTACTCTGTCGCACTAAGGACATGAAAGGGATTTCAGCTACTCCTCCACACAAAGGATGTTTGAGGGATTCTGAATACTCTACAACACCAAAAAGGTGAAAGGGATTTTGACTACTTTGTCATACTAAGGAGGTGAAAGGGATTCAACTGAAAGTTGGTAAAGGTTGTTAAACCTCGAAGAACTAGCCCGAGGCTAACCATGATGGGGCTGAATTGGTAATTTAAAACTTCTTTAATAAAAAGAAAAACCTTTGATGCTAAAGCAGATCAGTATCATAATAACAAAATCATAGTTTTCTAAACCACATAGTAAATCATAGAAAAGTGTAGAAATTAAAATACAGAAAAGTAAAAGAATGAACACAATGGAATTTATAGTGGTTTGGTCAAATCTAACCTACGTCCACTCCTCGAAGGCCTCCTCCGAGTATTGCACTAAAGCTCTTAGTGTCTCTTCTTTAGCCCCCACAGCTAGGCAGAGAAGTCTTTACAAAAATCTCTTCCACCGACACAATAAGGCAGAGTACGCTGAATCTTTTTCAACCTTCTCATGAAGGTAGAGAACCTAAATCCTTTTACTCCCTCCTAAAGTAGGCAGTGAATCTGAATCCTTTTACTCCCTCCTAGAGTAGGCAGAGAACCTTTATCTAATGCTGAAGAAATTCTCCCCCAGAGCCACCAAGGAACGAGGAAAGCAGCTTGAAGAAGATATTGGAAACCTTGCTTGGATTAACCTTTGTGAATCCCTCACAACTCCCCCTCACAAGGTTCTCTCCCTTTCTTCTCTCCCAAAGCTCTTTCTCTCTTCCTTACCTAAGCTCTCCCTTATAGATCAACTCAATAGCAAAAGATCTCTCACAAGACAATGTAAAAGATTAAATAGAGAGCCTCCAAAATAAGATCTAATTTTTAATTTGTCGTCAAAGATCATTCAGTACGATCAATAGACCATCCAATATGAATAGTATAAAATAGCCCTTTCAGATAGTACAATCAACATTATTTTATACTATCAAGTAAAGCATTTGTGCTGATTGTCCAATATAATTCTACGAACATACTATATGATTAGTTCAAGATACTGTGCTGATCGTCTAGTATGAATGGCAATGATGGGCGATAATTTAAATATCGTCCCATACTTCCCTCGGATGAATCATGGGATGACTAAATACTATCTCTATTGATCGTAGAGTACGATCCAGTTCGTATCATACGATCATATTATAAAAATAAGCAGATTCGATTGATTAATCATTAGATTAAATTGGGCAATATTTTAAACATCATACAGTACGATTAGGTTCATATAGTATGAATAGAATAACTTTTAAAATTCAAAATTTTGCTTAATTTAATGAAAGACGGGGTTTCTAATCAAAACAGATCATCTAGTACGATGATGTGGTGTTCGTACTGTATGATTAGTTATATTTCAAAAATATTTCTCCAAATAAATAAAATATTTTAATTATTTTTAATAATAACAAATCATCTAGTATGATATAGATAGTACAGTATGATGTACAAAAAATTTAAAATATTTAAACTTATTTCTCCTCCCCTTATGTGTTTGTGCACTAACACCAGGCTAGCATACACCTTTAAAGGAATTGACTCAAAAAATTAAAAATAAATAAATAAAATTATAGACTTTTTAACATAACTTATTATACCCAATCTTGAGCTCCGAATTCTCAAAGAACAGTGCATGTTGTACCAGAAATTTTAGTCAACGCACAAACCTATATACACTACAAATACTAGGAGAAATAAAGAGTCAATCACTAATAATTGCTTATCAAAAATTTAAACTCAGGAGCCTAAGTTGCAATAGTATCTCCTTAAGAACCTAAAATATTTTATATCCTATGTCTAGTAATGCAAAAATCTTATCTCAATATTCTTGGTTATTCAGGTATTCTTTTATTAAGGCTATACATCACACTATATTTTAATAACACACATGGCCACTATATGCATTAAATTAAAAATGGGATAAAATTAAAAATATTATTTAACATTTATAAAACAAGAGTCTTCATTAGTACTTAAAATCCACTTTACATCATAAATTCAAAATTAGAGAGTTTGATAGATATAGAATAAGTACCAAGTGAAATTACTAAATGACAAGAGGGGGGTGAATTGTGAAAAACTTTTTCTCAATAAAAAGTAACCCTAAACAGGAGTTCTAAACTTTTTGTTATTTTTAAAAAATTTTATAACAAATACTTAAACAAATTTTTCTTCCACAAATTTCACCACGCAATAATTATGAAAAATAAGTGCAAGTAAAAGTAAATGACAATAAGGAAAAAACACACCAAGGATTTTTATAGTGGTTCGGTCAAAATATGACCTACGTCCACTCCTCGGAGTCCTCCGCTCTGAGATTTTCACTACCAAAAATAGTTCTCCTTTTGCCTCCCTCGGCAAGGCGGAGAAGCCTTTACAAACCTCCCTTTCACCAACCCGGCGTGGCGAAGTGTTAAACACTGTTTTCGCCCTCTTGGCGACGGCAGAGAACCTTCTCGTTTTTCTCCCTCCTGGAGAAGGCAGAGAACCTCGAGGTTACAGATGTAGACGAGCCTTTCCCTTGGAGATCCTCCCTCAAATTCTTCTAGGGCCACAGGAGGAGCAAGATGCAGCAAGTTCGGAGCAACCGTGTGATCTCCCTCACACCTCTTCTCCCTCACAATGCTCACCTTCTCACTCCTCTCTCAACCCTAAAGAACTTCTCTAGAGCTCTCTCCCTTGGAATCCCTCTCTAACCACGTTCACCCTCTCTATAAATCTTATTGAAAAAGGATGGGATTAATACCTAAAACGGGCTCCAAAAACCCTCTGATTTCAAAAGTAGTCGTTACTGTTCGTACAGTACGATATTCATAAACAGACTTCGTCCTGGTACGAAGATGTACGAACAGTTAAAAAAAATTCATACTGTACGATATAATATCGTACGGTATGATCCATAAAATACTATTCGTACAGGACGATGGTCTGGACAATCAGATGTCGTCTCTGTTCATCGTATGGTACGATTACTATCGTACAGTACGATGAGACAAAAACCAAGAGATCGTCCAGGACGATATCCTGGACGATCATACTTCATCTCTATTCATTGTATGGTATGATCTGGTTCGTACAGTACGATGTTCAAAATATAATTAGGCCTAGATTTCATGCACTAATCACGGGTTAATTTAAGTAAGTATTTAAAATAGATCGTACAGTACGAACATGTTCATATAGTACGAACGGCGCAAAATCACTTACTTAAACTAAACTACGGCTAAGGTTTTGGATCTGAACATATCATACAGTACGAATATATTCGTACAGGATGATCTACTCACAGAATCGTCTACATAGCTCAGATCGTACAGTACGAATTAAAATTGTATAGTATGATCTCCAGAGAAGAAATTCTATTAAATTTTGCATTTAAAAACAAACTCTCCCCCTGTGTGTGTGCATGGTTGCTCTTACTCTTATGCATTTTGTGGCCAGACTCAAGAAAATAAAAATACAAAAAATAGAAAAATACAATTTCTTACTTATACTCCTAATCTACTTGTTCTTGAGTCTTCCTTTCATCCTGGGTCACTTGTGATCTTCCTGAAATGTTAGTACTCAAGGACAATAGCAAATAAACTAATAAACAATAAAAAGTTGTTTCAAAATAATCATTAATTGGCATCATCAAAATCATTAACTCAGGGTCATGGGTTGCAATAATCTCCCCTTTTTGATGATGTCAAATAATTTTTTGTAAGCAAGTACGAAAGAAAAAAAAAAGAAAGATACTAAATGCAAGTACAAAACAAAATGAATGCATTGAACAAACTATAACAAGCACAACAACAAGTACAACAAACTTCTCCCCCTTTTGACAGCACAAAAAGGAGGAGCAACTAAAGAAGAAAGAAAAAGAAAGAAACTACAATACAGAGACAAACAATCTAAATAGAAGGGTCCTGATCAGTTGGTGGTGGAGGTGAATTCGGTTGAAAATATTGAAAGAGAACATCGAATCGGTGATCAATTGCAGTAAAGCGTTCTCCAAACCATTGCATATATGTCTCGTGTTGTTGATGTTATTCTTGAATATGCATATCGAGATGAATCTGCAGTTGGTCGAAACGTGCGACCAAATCATCGTTTGGGTGTGCTGGTGCAGGTGCTCGGGGTGCGGCATGTCATCGTGGTCGAGCTGGAGCTGCTGCTGGGGCATCTTCTCCTTCTTCTTCATCAAAGACTGGTTCTTCAGGCTCGTGTCCCCGATGAAAGAGAATACGGAAGGAGGCATCCGTATAAAAGATAGGAAGAATATTGGGTTCACCAAGGTAGGTCAATTGAAATTTATTGTGGAGGATATATCCTATTAGGTGACCAAGAGCTAGATTTTGTTTCCGTCGAGTGGTAGGTAGACGAAAAAAATTCATGTGGCTAATGTAGTTACTAATTAAATCAACCTCATCAAATTTTACGTTGGACATAATAAGATAGGTAGCGACAGATAAGGTCAGGATCAGATTGATACGGTCGCTGCCTTTGGGTATTATTGAGGTTCGAAGGACATGTTAAATTATTTGGGCATTTCGAGTTAAGGATTGAACGAGGGGTTGGTGTTTATGGAAAGTAGCATTCCTAAGGACTCTATTAACATCGCACCAATCGAATTCGTCAGTAAGAAATGAGCGAACCATAGGTCCTTCAGTGGACAACCCAATATATTGGGCAATGTCGGCTCTAGTGATCTCAATGTTGCGGCCACAAACAAAAGAGTGAAAGGTGGTGTTGTCGACAGTGTAGGTGAGATTAGCGAGA
Organism: Dendrobium catenatum; assembly: GCF_001605985.2. Classification (NCBI taxonomy): domain Eukaryota; kingdom Viridiplantae; phylum Streptophyta; class Magnoliopsida; order Asparagales; family Orchidaceae; genus Dendrobium; species Dendrobium catenatum. The sequence continues at coordinate 80,854 of NW_021526520.1, read as the reverse complement.
AATTCAAAGAGAAGTTCAGAATTGTAGGGAAATACCAGGGTGAGTAGGAATTGGAAGGTGGTGGAAGCAAAGAGGCCAATTACCTCGAAATTAAGAGCAGCCTGATTAAGCATTTTGGAAGGAGAAATTTTACAGGCTTTATATTTGTGGTAGGCTTCCTCATTTTCAGTATTCAAAAAATGAGCAGGTGGGCGACTCGACGAGGACGAGCTTCCAGCAGTCAACCGACCTCACTTAGACATTGTAAGAGGGCACAAAACTAGGTGCAGGAGTGAGTGAGGAAAGATTTGAGTGAAGGGAACGGCCTAGCAATGGGTTCTTATAGAAAATTTCGACAATCGTACAGTATGATTGCGGATCGTACAGTACAATATCCAATCAATATCCTGACCGGTCATTTCGGGAAAAGGCAGTCAAATCGTACAGTACGATAAATATCATATAGTACGATCAGATGAATCTCGATCGTCCCGAGGCCCTCAGTACGACTTTTGACCAAAGTTTCATACTGTATGAATAGGTGTATCGTACAGTATGATCCATAATAAATATCGTACCAGGCAGCTTTAACTAAAATTTATTCCTTGTGCTTATGTGTATCATACCGTACGAAAGGTATGTATCGTACAATACGAAAATCAGTAATGTCGTACCAACCGGATTTAATTCGTTCCAATCCGTTGCTGACGTGTATCGTATCGTACGAAGAAGAGATCGTATAATACAATAAGCAATAATGTCGGATGCATGTCGTACAGTACGATGTAGGTCATACTATACGATCAACAGAGTCGAAATCTGCTTATTGGTGGATGTTATGTAGATTGAGATGTATCGTACGGTACGATATGTGTATCGTACAGTACGATGAACAGTCAAGGCAGGGTTTTTGTGTGGTGAGTGTGTGATGATCAGGAGTAGCCCTATTTAAAAAAAAAATTGTTGTTTTTTTTTTGTTTTTATGTAGTTATATCTATGACACCTAATCTAGTCCTCAAGGTGCTAAAGGTGTCAAAATCTAGAGGTTTTGTGAATATGTCTGCTAGTTGATCTCCTGTAGCGATGTGATGCAATTCTATATCTCCCTTTGCAACGTGAACTCTAATGAAATGGTGTCTAATGTCTATGTGTTTCGTTCGAGAGTGTTGAATTGGGTTCTTAGAGATACAAATTGCACTTATCTTGTCACACATGATCGAGATGGTTCCAACAGGTAGTCCAAGATCAAGAATTTTTTTGTTTTAACTATAGTACCTGTGCAACACAACTTCCTACTGCAATATATTCTGCCTCGGCTGTGGAAAGTGCTATTGAGTTTTGCTTCCTACTGGACCA
>NW_021526520.1:57922-79509 GCF_001605985.2 Dendrobium catenatum | reverse complement strand
TATTATTGAGTTCGAAATGTTAAAATTGGCCATTTCGAGTTAAGGATTACGAGGTATGTTTATGAATGTAGCATTCCTCAAGGACTCTATTAACATCCCCAACGAATCGTCAGAAGAAATGAGCGAACCATAGGTCCTTCAGGGAACCCAATATGGCAATGTCGCTCTATGATCTCTGTTGCGCCACAAAAGGGTGAAAGTGGTGTTTGTAAGAAGGTAGTGAGAATTAGCGAGATTAAAGAGAAGTTCAGAAATGTAGGGGAATGCCAGTGTAATTGAATGGTGAAGCAAAGAGGCCAATTACCTCGAATTAGACAGCTGATAGCATTTGGAAGGAGAAATTAACAGGCTTTATATCTGTAGCTTCCTCATTCTTCCGTATTCACAAAATAGCAGGTGGGCGCTCGACGGAGGACGAGCTCAGCAGTCAACCGACTCTTAGACATTGTAAGACGCACCAAATAGGCAGGAGTTAGTGAGGAAAGATTGATGAAGACCCTCAGCATGTTCTTATAAAAATTTCGACAATCCTACAGTATGATTCGGATCGACAGTACGATCCAAATCAATATCCTGACCGGTCATTTCGGGGAAAAGGCAGTCAAATCGGACAGTACGATAAATTCATATAGTACGATCAGATGAATCTCGAGTCGTCCCGAGCCCTCAGTACCACTTTTGACCAAATTCATACTTATGAATAGGATCATACATTATGATCCCTAATTAATATCTCCAGGACTTAACAAAATTTATTCCGTGCTATTGTATCATTACCGTACGAAGGTATGTATCGTCAATACGAAATCGATGTCCGTCCAACCGGATTTAATTTCGTGCCAATATCCGTTGCTGACGTGTATCGTATCTACGAAGAAGAGATCGTATAATACAATAACATATCGATGCAGTCGATACAGTATGAGTAGGGCATACTGTACGATCTAACAGAGTCGAAATCTGGTATTGGTGGTGTTATGTAAGTTGAGAATAGTATCGTACGGATCGATATGTGTATCGTAAGTACGATGAACTAAGGCCAAGGGGGTTTTTGTTGGGAAGTGTTGATGATCAGAGTAAGCCCTATTTAAAAAAAAAATTGTTGTTTTTTTTTTTTTATGTAGTTATATCTATAAACCTAACTAGTCCTCAAGGTGCTAAAGGGTGTCAAAATCTAGGAGGTTGTGAATATGTCCTGCTAGTTGATCTCCGTAGCGATTGATGCAATTATATATCTCCCTTGCAACGTGAACCTAAATGAAAATGGTGTCTAATGGCTATGTGTTTCGTTCGAGGTTGTTGAATGTTCTTAGAGATACCAATGCAACTTATCCTGTCACACATTATCGACGATGGTTCCAACAGGTAGTCCAGGATCAAGGAAATTTTTTGTTTGTAACTATAAGTACACTGTGCAACACAACTCCTGCAATATATATCTGCATCAGGCTGTGGAAAGTGCTATTGAGTTTTGTTCCTACTGGACCAAGAAAACTATAGTGTCCTTATAAGGCAGGTACCAGAGGTGCTTTTTCTATCTACTCTACTTCCTAAAGTCAGAATCATAGAGTACCCTAGGATTTCAAGGAGTCTGTGTCTTGGATACCAAATTGCCTAAGTTTGGGTGCCTAGTAGATAGCTAAGAATTTCTTTTGACAGCATGTTAAGTGAGACCTTTAGATCGGCTTGGAAACAGGCACAAAGGACACACTAAAATATATGTCCGTCTGGGCATCGGTTCAATAAGGGTCCAATCATTCCTCTATATTTATGTGAATCACTGATTTCCACTAGGATAATTTCTAATTGGATTGTTGAAACTCATGGGGTGTCATGGGTTTTGCACTATCCATTTAAATTTCTTTAAATACATTAGTATACTTTATGGCTAAAAAAGTTCCAATAATCCATTGTTTTACACTAAAGCAAGAAATAATTAAATTCTTCCCATCATGCTCTTTTCAAACTCGATTACTCATTGTTTTGGGAAAATTCATCGCATAAGTTTTTTATCCGAGATTCAAACAAGAGTCGTCCACAAATTGAAACAATGAGAATTTTTCTTTGACCTTTATAAAAAGAGTGTAGTTATCATACACTTACCCTTTTTAAATCCTCTATAAAAAAAATATGACTGAGGTCTTTCCTATTCATGTCTAGGAGCTTGCTTCTAAATCCATATAGTGCCTTCTTTAATTAATACATGTTTGGAAACTTGTGAACTTTCAAATCCGGGGGTTGCTCAACATAGAACATCTTCTTAATTACCCCGTTTAGAAATGCCACTCTTTACATCCAATTTAATATAACTTAAATTTCTTGAAGCAAGCAAAGCTAGAGACGTATGGCTTCTAGTCTAGCAACGGGGCAAAGGTTTGCTCAAAGTCTATCCCCTCAATTTGGTTGTTACCCCTTAGCTACTAGTCTTGTTTGATTCCTTATATTGTCGAATCATTCACTTATTCTTGAAACCCATTTGTGTTCAACAACACTGTTCGTAGGCTTGACTAACTCCCAAACTCATTCCTGGGAAAGGTTCAGTCTTCTTGCATTCAGATCCAAAATTCATTCCTAAGGCTTGATCTTACTTGTAGTGTCATCATTAGAGATGGCTGAATGACAACCCCTCCTAAGTCCAGGCCTAGTTCTTACACCTTCTGAAGGGGACTTCTAAAATTAACTCTTTACTGATAACTAGTAAGAATATCTCTATTCTCTACAAATCTTCCTACGATGTCGACCCTTTCTCTAGTCATAGTCTCTTACTTCTTGATGCCTTCTGATTTCAATTATCTTCAATTTATAGATTCTGAGGGCCTTATTGATTCTCAGAATACCAAATTGATGCATTCTTCTCTACTACAAGGTTTGCTCTTATTAAAATCTATAGGCCTTACCTACAGAAGAATAACCTAGAAGACACCCTCATAGACTTGGGATCAAATTTTCCCGAAGGGAGGTTACCCATAATTCGAAAGAAGCACTGCACCCAAACATGTAGATCTGAAAAGGTTGGTGTCCTACCCTTAAGGAGTTCAATGGAGTTTTATTCAGCTTCGATCTAATGTACTCTGTTTAAAACAAACAGGCTGTCTGGTTGATCTGTTCTGTCCAAAAGTATTCTAGGAAGGGTATACTCCGCAAACATTGCCCTAGCAGCTTCTACCAAATCTATTCTTCCTTTCTGCGTATTACCATGTATTTTGAGGTGTTATTAGGGGCTGAGAAATTGTGTTATATTCCATCTCTTGATAGAATGACTCAAACCTATCATTTTGGAACTCTCCACCTATATCGCTATGGCATGTGATAGTTCACAACCTAATTTTCATGAATCCATGTGGTAGAAGAATACTTTAAATTTCTCAAAAACTCATTTTTGTGTGCTATGAATCTTACCAAGGAATCTAGATCATCTACACATCACAAATCCATAATTCTCCACATAGACTGGCTTGTACTAACGGTCCAATATAAAGTCCATGTGCAGAATTCTTAGTCCGCGCTAGAGGGTGAATCGACATCCTAATGAGGTTAAGAAGGTATTTGACTTGTTGCTTAGTGGCACGCATCACGTAAGTGATCCTTGGTAAAGATAACTTAAAGTACACCTCTAACTAGTTTTCTGAGTGATGTTACTCTAGAGTTCATACTTTAGCATGGATAGTCCTGGTTTCTAGCCACGAGTCCATCAACTATTAATTTTCAAACAGATATGAATTTGAGCATCAATGCAATCAGATCTAATCATGAAATGTTCATTCATTTTCCTTCTTAAAACTAGTTTATCAAATAAACTAATCAGGCATTTATCAGATAGAAATTTAATATCAAAACCTTTGTCACACAGTTGACTAATGCTAAGTAAATTATGTTTCAAACTATCAACTAGTAAGACATTTTCAATTAAAAAATTTATTAGCATTACCAATGATACCTGAGCCTATCACCTTCCTAGTAGTGTTGTATCCCAACGTTACTTTGCCTCCAGTTTTGGTCTCCAACAGGATGAACTTCTTCATATCTCCAGTCATGTGTCACGAACAGCCACTATCCAGGTACCACATGCTCTCACTAGGTCTTTTGTGAGAGCATCCCTACAATTTCATTCAAAGATTAGATTTGGTAACCCAAGTGAGTTTGGGTTCCTCCTTATGCTTGCATGAATGAGATGTATGCATGCTATGCTGTGATGGATGCAGTTTAGGTCTCCATACTAAGTGTGTCCTACGGTGAATTGTGCATGTGCGGGCTATGTGACCTAACATGCCACAAGAGAAACACCTAACACCAGGAAATTGGTTTACTAATCTATGTGGGTTGTGGTGCCTCTTCCTAAAGTTTTGTGATGCATGCTGTGTTGGGGGTTTGCTAGGATGGCTTAATGTGAGTGATGCAATTTCATTTTCTAGTTCTTTTATTCTCTCACTAAAAGTTTTATTTTGAGCTGTCATTCCATCAACTTCTATTAATAGCAAGTGCTCACTATGATCTACTTCTAATGCAAGTTTGTCTAGTCTATGAAAAGCTTCTTCTAGTTCAACATGTGTGGTTTTCAAGGTTTCATGCTCTTCGGTTAGTTCAATATGCTTCTTATTTAATGCATCATTCTCATCAAGAAGTAGCATATGATCTTTATCTAAATCAAAATTTTCTTTAACTAAGTTAGCATGCTCAATTTGTAAAGAACTAAATTCAATATTAAGCTTAGCTTGCATCTTTTTCAGTTTTCTATACGAGTCATGAATATTCTCAGAAATAAGCAATAATTATTCCTATGAAAGTTGACATACCTCATCCTGATCCAATTGATCAAGGTTATCATTAGCCATAATACACAAATTTGTTACCTCCTCCTCTGCTTCTTCTTCTGATGATTCTGAGGCAGAGTTGGCCAAAAAAGCTTTCTGTGTTTTTATCTTTCCTTTCTTGTATTTTGCTTTGTCATCTCCTTTCTCCTTTGCTGGTTGACTCTTCAGATTAGAGCAATCGGCTCGAAGGTGACCTGGCTTCCTGCACTCAAAACAAATTGTATCAGATGAAATCTTATTGGACCTTGAGCTCTTACATTTACTCCAGCTGTTCTGATGATGCTTCTATTTTCTCTTCAGGAAAATTTTGAACTGTCGGGTCATCAGTGCTATCTCATCCTCTTCCTTCCCTGCAGAGCTTTCACTTTCTGAGTTGCTAGCTTTTAATGCCACTATCCGCTCCTTTTTCTTTTCACCTGCATCACTTTGCCTTTGGCTCAGTCCTTGCTCGTATGCAATGAGTGACCCAAAGAGGTTATCAATAGAATAAACATTAAGGTCTTTGGATTCAGTGATAGAAGTTATCTTAGCATCATAGGAACTAGGTAGGCATCTAAGAATTTTATTCACTTTCTCAGAATTTGAAATTTCTCTACCTAATGCATGCAAGGATGTCACGATTTGGGTGAACCTAGTGGACATGTTAGAAATTGTTTCGCTAGGTTTCATACAGAATAATTCATAATCATACAGTAGAATGTTAAGCCCAGACTGTTTTACTTCGTTTGTTCCTTCATATGTAATGAACAGTCTATCCCAAATCTCCTTACCAGAAAGACAGGTAGATACTCTCATATAGTCCTCAGATTTCAATGCATAAAAAAAAATAGTTTAAGCACTTAGCATTCAGTTGGGCTAACTCCCTATCCTCATTGCCCATTCATTAAAAGGTACAGGAGTTTTCAAACCATTAACAGTTTTAAACGGTGCAACATATCGATCATTTTCTAACATCCACATGCGGTAATCTATAGATTGCAAAAATGTAGACATTCTAATTTTCCAAAAATCAAACAGAATGTTATCAAAGAGTGGTGGACGAGTTATTGAATAACCCTCCGCAGTGTTATGATTACCAAAATTCGACATGATCATTTTTTTGAAGGTTTTCTAAAACACTATTTTTGAAAAACAAGCTCTGATACTAATTGAAATTACTAAATGACAAGAGGGGGGGTGAATTGTGAAAAACTTTTTCTCAATAAAAAGTAACCCTAAACAGGAGTTCTAATATTTTTGTTATTTTTCAAAAATTTTACAACAAATACTTAAACAAAATTTTCTTCCACAAATTTCACGACGCAATAATTATGAAAAATAAGTGCAAGTAAAAGTAAATGACGATAAGGAAAAAACACACCAAGGATTTTTATAGTGGTTCAGTCAAAATATGACCTAAGTCCACTCCCCGGACTCCTCCGCTCTGGGATTTTCACTACCAAAAATAGTTCGCCTTTTGCCCCCCTTGGCAAGGTGGAGAAGCCTTTACAAATCTCCCTTTCACCAACCCGGCTTGGCGGAGTGCCAAACTCTGTTTTCGCCCTCCTGGCGACGACAGAGAACCTTCTCGTTTTTCTCCCTCTTGGAGAAGGCAGAGAACCTCGAGGTCACGGATGTAGATGAGCCTTTCCCTTGGAGATCCTCCCTCAAATTCTTCTAGGGCCACAGGAGGAGCAAGATGTAGCAAGTTTGGAGCAACCGTGTGATCTCCCTCACACCTCTTCTCCCTCACAACGCTCACCTTATCCTTCCTCTCTCAACCCTAAAGAACTTCTCTAGAGCTCTCTCCCTTGGAATCCCTCTCTAACCATGTTCACTCTCTCTGTAAATCTTACTGAAAAAGGATGATATTAACACCTAAAATGGGCTCCAAAAACCCTCTGATTTCAAAAGTAGTCGTTTCTATTCGTACAGTATGATTCGACATCGTACAGTACGATATTCATAAACAGACTTCGTCCTGGTACGAAGATGTACGAACAGTTAAAAAAAATTCGTACTATACGATATAATATTGTATGGTACGATCCACAAAATACTATTCGTAGAGGACGATGGTTTGGACGATCAGATGTCATTTCTGTTCATCGTATGGTACGATTACTATCTTGCAGTACGATGAGACAAAAACCATGAGATCGTCTAGGACGATATCCGGGACAATCATACTTTATCTCTGTTCATCGTATGGTACGATCTAGTTCGTACAGTACGATGTTCAAAATATAATTAGGCCTAAATTTTATGCACTAATCATGGGTTAATTTAAGTAAGTATTTAAAATAGATCGTACAGTACAAACATGTTCGTACAGTATGAACGATGCAAAATCACTTACTTAAACTAAACTACGGCTAGGGTTTTGGATCTGAACATATCGTACAGTACGAATATATTCGTACAGTACTATCTATTCACAGAATCATCCATATAGCTCGGATCGTACGGTACGAATTAAAATCGTACAGTACGATCTCCAGAGAAGAAATTCTATTACATTTTGCATTTAAAAACAAATTCTTCCCCTGTGTGTGTGCATGGTTGCTCTTACTCTTATACATTTTGTGGCCAGACTCAAGAAAATAAAAAATACAATAAATAGAAAAATACAATTTCTGACTCATACTCCTAATCTACCCATTCTTGAGTCTTCCTTTCGTCCTGAGTCACTTGTGATCTTCCTAAAATGTTAGTACTCAAGGACAATAGCAAATAAACTAATATTCAATGAAAAGTTGTTTCAAAACAATCATTATTTGGCATCATCAAAATCTCAAACTCGGGGTCATGGGTTGCAACACCAAGTAAACTCATTTTTATTAAACCCAAGAATAATGAAAATACAAAGAGTGATATCACTTGGAAGGATCTAACTATCTCCTCTACAGTCCTTCTCCCTTAATTTACAAGGACTAAATACTCTAAATGATTATATCTTGTACTTCCTTGCCACTCTTAGATTTTACTCTAAGAGAGAACTAGAGAACTACTCTAAAAAATATCAAATTTTACACAAGTGATTGAACTCCCTTATAAACATAACATCATAACTATTTATAGGACAACATAAAAAGGCATCTAGCACTGCGGTGCTTGAAAGAGTGGTGTCATAGTGCCTTTGAAGGGAATTAACACTTTGACACTAAAAATTTTGCACCACTGCAGTGCTTGCTGATATGGATCAATTTATTAGTAAACAACCACATCCTTTTGAAATTACTAGATGCGCCAAAAGGGGGTGAATTGGTTGATTAACAACTTCTTTAATGAAAGAAATATCTTTTTATAATTTTATGCCGAAGCGAATTTTATTCACAATAAAAAGATAGGTAATCAATTTCACCCACTTAATTAATCATAATAAAAATGAATACGGAAATAAAGTGTGGAAATAATAAAGAAAGAACACACTGATTTATAGTGGTTTGGTCAAACCATAACCTACGTCCACTCCCTAGAGGTACCCTCCGAGTATTACACTAAACCTTTAGTGATTCTCCTATAGCCCCCACAGTTAGGCGGAGAAGCCCTTACATAATCACTTCCACCTTCCCGATGCGGCGGAGGAGCCGGTTCCTTTGACACCAACGAGATCTTCTTCTTCCTAAAACTTCCTTCAAGACGAACCTTGAATCCGATGGTACTGAGGTGCAAGCTCGTCGGAGCAACCTGTGAACTCTCCTTCACACTCCCTTGAAACCCCCTCCAAGGTTTTTCTCCCTCTCTCAAACTCCACCCTTTCCTCTCTCCCTTTCTAGTCCTCTCTTCAAGTTTTCTCTAGAAAAATGAAGCTAGAATGGCTGCCAAAAGACTCTTACAAAGTCTTATGAGAGTGCTTAAATAGAGGGCTCAAAAAACCCTAAAATATACTCAATTCAGCTGCCAAAGATCGTACTGTACGATCATAAGATTGTCTAGTACTATGTGTAGAAATTGACCTGTTAGTACTGATCTCCAGTTAGTACTGTACGAACAGTTCAGTTGAAGTTCGTACTGTACGATGTCCTGTACGATATGCCATACGAACAGTTCAATAAAAGTGTAGTTCATCCAGGATGAGGCATGGGATGGCCAGAATTGTCTCTGTTGATCATACAGTACGATCCAGTTCGTACAGTACGATCCAGTTCGTACAGTACGATCAAAATATAAAATTAAGCCATTTTGATTGAATAATCACAGGATTAAATTAGGCAATATTTTAAACATCTTATAGTATGATAATGATCGTACAGTACGGTTAGAACAACTTTTAAAATTCAAATATTTGCCTAATTTAGTGGAAGGCGAGCTTTCTAATTATAACAGATCGTACAGTACAATGTAGTTATCGTATAGTACGATTAGTTATATTCAAAAATGATTTTTCCAGGAAAAATAAAATATTTTAATTTATTTCTGTTACACCAGATCGTATAGTACGATAGGTATCGTACAGTACAATGAACAGAAAAGTTAAAATATTTATAATCATTTTTTGCTCCCTCTATGTGTGTGCATGATCAACAAATTAACATACATCATTACAAGACTTGACTCAATAAATGAAAATTATAGACTCATTTAATACGACCAATTCTAAGCAATCTTGAGCCTTAAATCTTCAAAGAACGATGCATGATGTACCTGAAATATTAGTCAACATAGAAAGACATATGCACTGCAAATACTATGAGAAATAAAAGATTAAAAAATATTATTTGTTATCATCAAAATCATAAACTCGGAAGCCCGAGTTGCAACACTTTTCCCTAATAGAATGTGGACCTTGAAAGTTACAACTGCAACATCCCAACACTGTTAACATTTGAGTGCTATGGTACCCAAGTGCAATAAAATGGAATCAAGGTATGAAAAATGAATGTGCTATGACATTTGAAAATAGAGAATTCAGGGCTACCAAGCTGACTTTTTGATTTCATGGCACTAGTAATATTGGGGTACATGCTTTGTTGACGCTATAATGGTGTCAAACAGAGAACTTGGCACTACAATGTCTGATCTGTGGCACCTCAGTGGTATTGAAGGTTGAATTGCTATGTTGTTTCATCAGACGTCATGGCGCTATAAGCTCCTTATTTTTTTTTACCATATTTGAGATTTTTTTGTTTAAAAATAAGTAAAATAATAAATTTTTATTGAAAATAAAATATGTAAAAACACCACATAATTTACACTTATCAAATTCTCCACAGCTTAAACTCTTGGTTATTCTCAAGAAAATAAAGAAATATGTAATTCTGATTAATTAAATAACCAATGTTAAAATTGATAATTTAAAACAACTAAATTTTAAGATCATACATCATAGTCTAGAAGTAGTATGAATGAAAAAAGTTATAATTTTAATTTGAAAAAATACTAATAATTATCCTAACAATTAAACCTTATTATTGTTTAATTTGAATTTATATGTAATGAATATAATTATTGACATTTAAATTCTGAATTAAATAATGTAAGTTAAAAATTAGATGTGTTTGTAGTTAAAATTAAAATTTCATTATTTCACTATTATTTGTACTAGTTCTCCTATCTTATCATTTATGAATTTAAATATAAAATTGCAGTCAAACTTGAAGTTTTTATCTTAAGCTAATTTTTGAATGTACTCTTTTTCTTTTTTAAAATTCTTTTCATATTTCTATCCTTTTTATTTTTGTAGAGTACATATTTTGTGATTTTCAATAATCGATTTTGCTTAAAATCTTCTGATAATCTTATTATGTTTAATGTAAGAATTAATTAAGATTGCTAATTTCAAATTAAGGTTGCTATGATTTTTAATTTTAATCTACCCATGTTTTTTCTTTAACCTTAATTATTGATCTTTAATTCAAAAGGTCAATATATAAATGTTTAACTTATAAATTCAAATTAAGTAAAAAATTTAAATGATCTAAGTTAGTTAATTATTTATTTTTCCAATCTATGAATTATAAACCAGTGTTTATTTGAACTATCATCTAGGATTTTATTATTATCCTTATTTTATATAATATTTAGTTATTATTTTTAAAGGCTTCAAGACATGCAATATTAAATATAACAGGAAAGTCCTTCTCTAATAATTGACATAATAGTTTAGAAATTTTAGAAAAGTTCTTAATAAATCTTTTATTGACCTAAGAAACTTCTAATGTCTTTAACAGAATTGGTAGGACGTAGTTTTTTTATCACCTAAATTTTTCCAATGTCTACCTTCAATTTTTTCTTAGAAATCTTGTCCCCTAAGAAAATGCCTTCAGTTATAATAAATTGACACTTCTCCCAATTTAACATTAAATTTTTTTCTACACATCTTTTAAAAATAGAGGTTAAATGCTCAAGACAAGAATCAAATATTGTGCTAAATACAGAGAAGTCATCCATGAAAATTTCAATACCCTACTCAATTAAGTTTGAAAAGATTGATATCAAACATCTTTGAAAGTAGCAGGAGCATTACAAAGACCAAACAGCATTCTCCTAAAAGTAAAAGTTCTACAAGAACTATTGAAGGTGTCTTTTATTGATCCTCAAGTGCAATAGGGATTTGATGATACCAGGAATATCCATTTGGAAAATAATAAAATGGATGCACTGCTAACCTATTTAGCATTATATCAAAAAAAGGCAAAGGAAAATAATATCTTCTAGTGGCTTTGTTTAATTATCTATATTCTATGCAAATCCTCTAACCTATGATAATTTGTGTTGGTATAAGTTCAATATGTTCATTTGTTATGATAGTCAATTCTCCTTTTTTAGGAACATATTGAATAGAGCTCACCCAAGAACTATTAAAATAGGGAAAATAATTCTACCATTAAGCTATTTAAGAATCTCTTTCTTAACAACATTTTTTTTTTTAGGGTTAGCTTTTTGTATTGAATTAGCTTCCATAAAAATTCTGTGCATGCAAATTGATGGACTAATCTCCTTAATGTCAGCTATTGTCCACCCAAAAGCTCTTTCAAAATAACTTAAAATACTAATCAATTCATTTTCTTAATGTGGTTCTAAATTTGCTGAAATGATTACAAGAAGAGTAGAGTTATTACCCAAAAAAGCATACTTGAGATGACAAGGTAAAGCATTAAGATCTAATTTAAGGGCCTCATAAATTAATGGTTTTAACATTTTCTCAAAAGATGAAATTTCTAACTATTCAAAATTTCCACTAATCAAAATTTCATTTCTTTCATTTGTTACAACAGATTTATCTAACATCTCTTTGTTCTTTTCATCTTTTTCCTCTTCCAATAATTCTCCTTCTAACAATTCTTCCTTTAGACTTTCTACTACAACATCTTCCAAATCCACTATAAAGCAGTCTTTATTATTTTCTTAAGGAAATTTTATAAATTTATACATATCAATTGTAACTCCTGATCTGAACCCTCATATTAAATTCACAGTTTTACACATAGCTCATGGCTTTTCCAGTAGCTAAGAATGATCTTCCTAAAATGAGAGGTATTTCACTATCTTCTTCCATATATAGAATAAAAAAATCAAAAAGGAAAATGTATTTATCAACTTTAATCAAAACTTCTTTTATTACCCCTTTTGGATATGTGAAAGATCTATCAGCCAGCAAAAAAGTAATAGAAGTAGGTTAAACCTCTTTTATATCTATGCTTTTTAAGATAGAAAGTGGCATGAGGCTGATACTAGATCCTAAATCACATAAGGCTCTCCCATAGAATTCGTCACCAATAGTTAAAGAAATAGTAACACTCCTAGGATCTTTAAGTTATTCAGGAAGTTTCTTTTGAATTATAACACTACACCTTTCAGTTAATTCTATAGTTTTAAATTCTCCTAGCTTCTTTTTTTATTCAAAATATCCTTCATAAATTTTGCATAAGTGGGCATCTATTCTAATGCTTCAGAAAAGGTTATATTAATTGTTAATTTTTTTGACACTTTTAAGAACTTTGAGAATTATTTGTAAAGATTTTGTTTGATTAACTTTTGAGAAAAAGGTGGTGGTGGTCTCTCCACAACCTTCATAATTTATTTTTAGGTTCTTTTATTGGGTCAGGTTGTTCAGTTGAAGATTTATTTTCTACTTGTTCATCTTCACTATCATTTTCTAAGGTAAATCTCTATCTTTATAAGGGCTTTCAAAACCTTTTCCAACTTCTAAGTTGGATATTTTGACATTGTTCTTCCAACTTTTGATAAATGATCAACCTAGCAAGATGCCCTATTTTATCCTTAACTTTTTCTAAGATCAATATATTGATTATAAAATTGGATTCCTAGTTGTATAATAATATTTTCCAAGGGTATCTTCCCATTTCTATCATGATGGAGTTGTTCAAATTCTGAGTGATAATGATCAGTGCTATATAAATATGCACTATGGCACTTAATTTTATAGGATCTCTTTTGACATTATCATACCCATCTTTCCTGGTTCTAACTTTCAAGTTATCTAATTTCTTAGAAATTATCACAAGTCAAAATTGATAAAGAATTAGATTAATAAATTTTTTATAGTCTCATAGGATTTACCTTATCAACATACCACTAAAAATTATTAGTAGCTCTTTTCTCTATTAATTATATGCTTCCTCAAATGGCTTAAACATTAATGATCCTCCAGCAGTAGCATCTATGATTATTCTAAGAAATCCTACTAATCCACTATAAAATGTTTGAATAACCAACCAATCAGGTACAACATGGTGAGGGCATTTTCTAAGCCATTCCTTAAATTTCTCCCAACTCCCATAAATTGATTATCCTTCAAACTGGGTAAAAGATATGATATCATCTTTAAGTTTGGTAGTCTTTGAAGGTGAGAAATACTTAGTAAGAAACTTATGACCCAACACGTTCCAAGTGTTTATAGAGCCTAAGGGGTTAAGAATTCAACTATATCTTAGCTTTATCTCTTAAAGAAAATGAGTATATTCTAAGTATAATAACATCATCATGATAAGTGCAAATAATATATTACTTTATGTGTTATATTTTTAGTAAAAATATGTTACTTTAGTTGTACTGTGCATAAAAAATACAAAAAAGGCATAAAATTCTAAATTTTATATATAGCACCACAATGACAAAATAAACAATGCCATAGCGCCACCAAGGACATCACTGGAGCACCAGAATATCGACATGGCAGTGCCTACCTCTCTGTTGGATAGCGCAACAACATCAAAAGTTCATATTTTCAGTAATATGTGCCATGTTGTCAAGCACCGCAGCGTCAGACTCTATAGCACCTTAGCATCTAAATTTCTTTTCTAACGTCGTAGTGTCTGAAAGTCAGCAGCACCATGATGTAGCAATTGTAACTCCCCAAGGACATGATCTGTCAGCAAAGAAACATGAATGCTCACCAAGCAACTGATCCACATTAACAAGCACAGCCACGACACCAAAAAAAATTGCACAATAGGGTTAGTTCATTTATTAGGTGTAGTAGCGCTAATCTTTCTAGCACCACAACATCAATCGCCAGTTTTATTTTTTTCTATAAATAATCATTATGATATGTTTGTAAGAGAGTTAAGTCACTTAGATAATTTCAGTCCAACTTAGAGTGCTTCTCTGAAACTCTTTTAGAGTGACAATTAAGAGAATTTAGAGAAGTACTTGATACCATCATTAGAGTGTTTAGCTTGTATTTGTGGAAGAAATTTTGTAAGAGTGTAGAGGAGATCCATTGAACCCTTCTAGTGATATCTATCTCTTTTATTTTCTTTCTATCATGCTATCAATAAAAATAATTTGCTTCAATTCTACTCCTTGTCTGGCTAAATTTTACTTGTATTTTATTAATGATGTAAGTATCGTATGTAGTACTAATGAATTATCTTATTCCTTAAATGATTAAAAAGATATTTTTAATATTGCTAGATCTTTATTTAATGCACATAGTAGTCATATGTGTAGTTAAAATTATTTGTAATGTAGGGCCTTGATGGAGAGAAACAAGCATAATCAGAAATATTGAATTGGCATACATCATGCCTAGGGTATGAAACATATTAAATTCTTAAGGAGATGATATAGCTGTAGGAAGTCGATATACATCCTTTGTTCCTACATGCTCGATAGAGATCTAGGGATGTATATGCTATGTATAGCATCACAATCAAAAGAGGTTCAATAGGAAAAATATATTATTTACATTCATCAATCCAAAACATCATATTCATATAGTGTATTTATTATCTTTATCTAATTTTATTTATGTAACTAAATCTCGACAACCTTTATTTTTACTGAGTAGAATAATTGTTGTAATTTTAGTAGACAGTACTAGTGTTTGCAAGTGAGTATATCTTCTCGTGGGATCGATACTCTACTATATCACTATATTACTTAATTTAGCACGTACACCTATGTATATTAAGTGGAGATCTTATAATTTTATATATCAAACAAAAGCTAAGCATTGCTAGGGATTGATAGATCCCTAATTCATTTCATAATTCTATAGGTTACTCCACTGCCCCAATCAAATTTTTAGCGACGTTGTCAGGGAAGATTTTGCTTAATGTAAAAGTTTAACTATATTATTAAATTAATTACATAGTTAGACCTACTTACATTTTTTTCTTTTTATTATTTTTATTTTGATAATTTGTGTATTTTTGGTTGCATGTTTAATGGCCATAGAAAGGATATGTTGTCATTTGATCTTGAAATTGAGAGAATCCTTTCTAAAATTAGGGAAACCAAAAAGATCTTGAAAATGGCTGAACCTAAGTTAGAGTAAAATCATTCTAGACCTCTTAAGGATTATGTAGACTATTTAGAGCAAAATCATTTTAGACCTCAAAGTATCTCCTCTACACTCCTCCCATAACTTACAAAGTTTCTTTATGAAATATTGACTAAATACTCCAAATGATTATATCTTATAATTCTAGAGCCTCTCTTAGATTTTAGTCTAAGAGAGAATTAGAAAAGTACTCTAACAAATATTACATTTTACACAAGTGACTGAACTCCCCTACGAACATAACATCACAACTATTTATGGGACAACATAAGAAGGCATTTGACACTAACACTTGAAAGAGTTGTTCCACGATGCCCTTGAAGTGAATTAATGCCTCAGTACTGAAATTTTTACATTGCCACGGTGCTTACTGATGTGAATCGATTACTTAGGGTTACTTAGTAAACAGTCGCATCCTTTCAATGATAAAACATGGCCCTTAGAAGTTACAGTTGTAACACCATGATGCTGTTGACAATCGAGCACTGTGACTCCTGAGTGTAAAAAATGGTATCAAGGCATGAGAAATATGGTATTGCAGCTTTTGAAAATAGAGAATATGAGGCTGCCTAGTTGACTTATTGACGTCGTGGCACTGGTCATGCTATGGCACTGGCTTTTTTGACACCACAGCACTGGAAAACAAAGAACTTGGTGCTGCAATACCTCATTTGTGGTACCTCGGTGGTATTGAAGGTGTCACTATGGCATTATTTCATTAAACACTATGGCAATGCAAACTCCTTAGAATTTTCTACCATTATTGAGTTTGTTTTGTACAAAAATAATTAAAATAACATATTTTTACTAAAAAAAAATTATATAAAATACTGTATAATTTACACTTATCACGTTCTAAAGCCCCAATAGAGATAAACCTTTATAGTTTATTATAGCTCTAGGAAAGTCTTAAGAAAACTCTTGATTAAAGTGGGGAATTAACTTTTTTAATTTATATATATATGATAAAAAAATTATGTTTCTTAATCTACAAAGTAGGAAAAGATTAAGATTATTTTTAATTTGAATTTAGAATTTATTTAACCCTCCTAAATAAGAGACTGTGATGTGTATAATCTAGGGTTATGCTTTACTAGAGTGAGATGCCAGCTAACATCTTAAGCGCCAATCAATGCCTTATGAATGCAAGATAAGGTAGCACTATTCCTAGGAGTCAAGGAGATTTAATTTAGAAACTTTTAATTAGGACTATATAATATACAGATGCATCTAAATATCTCAATGTAATGATATATTAAAGAAATATATGGATAAAACTTTATTCATTTATGATGTAAGCAAAGTAAAACCCAAGGTCTTCAAAAAAATAAAAGTGGCCAAGCTCCACCATAACATGCTTGGATTCTACTTCTATACAATATAGATTTTAAATATGATTGCTTAGTTTAGTCTTTAAATCTTTTGGCTCCTTTATCTTTTATAAAATTCCAAAGAATAATGATCTTTAAAGGAAGAAGAATCCTTTCCTTTTGGAATCAACAAAAGTACATAAGCAATCATCCTTAAATCTTTTATAACTCCTTACAAAATTTACAACTCAATTTATCTATAAAAGAGACTACAAACCCTTCATTTACATTTATGAATTTACATTTTATAATTTCACCTAAGTAGATTATACTTTTTGCAAAAAACTTAAATGCAGTATAAAGTAATGTATAACATGTATGAGTGAAATGCAAATAAGTGCAACCTAGATAATATAAGGTAGCCTAAGAGCTTAAAGTGGTCTACAGAGCCTAAAGTATAACAACATGAAATAGTAACACATCAGGAGTATAAAAAGTAAACATACAAAACGAGACTACTTTCCAGGTGGACTACTCCAAAGTAAATGAAAACAAATCATCGGCTTAACCTAGATTATAGTAAGTTCCCCTATTAAACAATCTAAAGTATGTGTAAAAAGCTATGTGGTTTAGATAAGTCCTAAATTTCTTTTTTCCAAAGTTATCCATCAATTTATTTTTATTTTTTATAAGTCAAAGGATATTTAATTTGATTTTATGTTTTAATGTTTTATGATTTATTTAAAGAATATATTTTAAATGTTAAAATTATTCATTTTATGTTTTAAAGAACATAACACTCATTAACTCCTACGCCATTCAGATAGGCTCCAATGGCTGAATTGGCCCAAACCCTTCAAAAACCTCATTTTGAGCATTGTCACTTCCCATAGCGGCTTCCCAGAGCCTTTTTTATTTCGTTTTGCTCTCCCACACTTCCGTGAGCATTTACTAGGTATATATATATATATATATATATATATATAGTTAATATTATAATTAATTATAAAGTATTAATTAAAAAATAATTTTCTTAATTAATTATAATTAATTAATGTTAATTATAATTAATTCAAAAAAAAAATGCTTGCACTCCCCTCTTGCCTTGATTGCCTCGATCCTCGAGCCGACGACTCCTCCCCACCGGTCTTCAAGGTATAAAATTTCTAACTTAAATCCCGTCCTCGACATTGCAGCGGACGGGACGCAACCCCTATACGCGCTCTTGTAGCACGGTAGGAGGGAGCCGCGTGCGAAGCCATACGACGAGGCGGGTAAGCCCTATCACGCTCTTGTAGCATGTGGGGACGGTCCTCGACCTCGACCTCGACACCGCAACTGCTACGAAAGGTACGATGTTCCAAAATCCCATTCTCGACATTTGCAGCGGACCGGGGAACCACCTATACTCGCTCTTGTAGCACGGTAGGAGGGAGCCGGTGCGAAGCATACGACGAGGTGGGAGAGCCTATACACGCTCCTTGTTAGCGTGGTGGGGAGTCACTGCTGTTCTGGTACGCTCACTGCTGTTCCACTGTACGGGTACTCTGAAGGCCCCATACACGCTCTTGTAGCGTGGTGGGATGAAAATTACTACGGCCGCGGGTGTTTAAGACACCTACCAACAGCTTTAGTAGCGTGGTGGGGAAGGCCCAGCTCCCCTATTTTCCCCCCAAACGGGGGATATGCGGGTGCTGCGAATTTCACTGAAATGTACAAAGACTTGAACAATTCGAAGACTTTCTTGGACAACAATATAGAAGACCTGTACTTGAACAAAAATACAACAGAACTTTGAACTAAAATGAGCAGAGGACCTGTACGGTGAACAGTGGACTCGTGGACCTAAATTTGAACAAATTCAAATGAAATCAATATTTGAACCAAAATCAAATCATTTGAACATGAAATTGTACCTGCAAAGACTTCAGAGGACCCTGAACAATCACTTGAACTTGTACTCTGAACTCAAATTTGAACAAAATGTGGACAACGAGAACCTGTGCATTCGAACTTGAATTATATAGCGCCAAGTGAAATTTGAATTTGCAAGCATTAAATTCAAATCCGGATGAACTCAATATGGCAGTAGAAGGCTTGAATTATGTGGAAGACTCATATTGGGTTCGAACTTCAAGTCTGAATGAACTAAACTTGGAAACATATACAAGAACTCAAAGCCTGAAATCATATACAAGGAAACTCAAGCTACAAGACATTTGACTCAATGTTAATGAAATCCTTGATCTTATAAACAATGTGACTAAGATGCAACAAATACAAACACACACGAACTCTTGTAGGAGAGATATAGCAATATCCTCGTAATCAAAATCAGGATATAAGCAAGTATGATGCAAGACTTCAATGCATGTAATGAAGATATGCTGGACCCCCCTAAATAGTTCATAACGATCAGTGAATCGTACCTGTAAGATCAATGAATAATTCCAGAATGCATGAATGATCCCTACATGTAGTATTGGAATCTCCAACTGAACAATAAAGCTGTGATGGAGATGATAATACTGGAAATCGTACAACCAAGGACCCTTCCTACAAACGAATGCAACATCACATCCCACCGAGATTGGTGAAAGGGTGGATATAACATAGAAACAATGGGTGTTTTTCAAACATCTTCAGGAGGCGTAGTAGATGCAGCGGTCCCTGTAAATGACACTTGTGGTATAACAACAGTGGATGTATTGTAAGTAACAATGAATCACTGTGGACACAAGTGCAGATATTACCTACAAGACGGTAACCAAGATCTACAAGTGCGTTGAGTACAAGGGTGCTCTATGTCGAAAAGGACACCCCTAGCAGAAGGGAGGAAAATGTTTGAACAAATTAGAACCAAACTTCCTGGTGTTCCACAGTTTTCCTTCTATCCCATTCTTAGAGATAAACAGCTTCTGTATCTCAAAAATTACCGAAAATAAACAGGTCTGCTACACTGAAGATCCTAAAGGAGTTTTTCCCAATCACAGTCATTGACTCTAAATTCAGAAAATCCTACCCCCGCGTAAATAGAGAAAAGGTGGGAAAGAATCAGATGAGAAGATCCTCTACACCAAAATTCACGCAACTGGATCTGCAACACTAATACAAGCAGACAGAAGGCGTCTATGACCTACAATTGCAACGCCAATAGATCTGCAACAACTGATACAAGCAAGACAGAAGGCTCACAACCTACATACAACGCCACGCATCTGCAACACTGATACAAGCCAGACAATAAGGCGACTATGACACTTCATATTCGGCCTTTAAGCCCTTCAACAAAGAAAGTTCATGAACAAGGCATGAAGCCTAAAGAACCCGATCCTTCTATACGATCAATAGAGTCGACAGGGTTCGAACTATCAAATAGATACACGGTTGTAGCGACCGGTGTATTGTTTAAATACATTCTTTTTCGGCCTTCAAGGCCTAAAATCAAGTTATTTATGAAACAAAAGGCACAAAGCCTTATGAAACCCGTTCCTCAGTCAATAGCTTGTCTGAGTTGACAAGTTTGCAATCAATAAATGGAAAGACCCAAATGACCCTACAACTCCGATGATGCCGTAAGTTGAAGCTATCTCAACCGGAGGGTTCACACATATTTCAAATGTCATCCAAATACTCCAAAATCCAAAATCAATCCCAAAATTCCAAATATTTAAAATTGAGAATAAATTCCATCAAATCACTCAAAGCAAAATTCATTCCTACCACCCTCCGCAACAGTTGCTGGGTGGACAAATCAAATTTACTTCAGCTCACAAAGAAGAGAGCCAAATGCCTAGTCGAAATATCCACTAGGATCCATTCTCAAATATTCCTGCCCAGTAAGGGACGGTGGTACGTGTCCTCTAACCGGCGGTTGCCGCCAAATGCACCGCAGGATAAAACGGTTACGACGACCCGGGGGCCCTCTGAAACCGAGTGGTTTTGCCGCTAAATGGCACAACGAAATATCGGTTATGCAGAGCCAATACGCTCCTTATTGGCATCAAATCCTTGAGATATGAATCAATAGGATATGATTGATATAGGGCAAAAGCCTCTGTTAGCCTAAAGGTGGATTCAAATTTGTCCCCTTAGACAAACATTCAACCCCGGTCTACAAGTCCCCTTGGACGAAGCAACCCATGGCTGCTGACAAGATCCTTCTTCAGGTTGGGTCGACTACCTCCTCTGACTGTAGACCAGGACCACGATGGCCCGGAGTGACGATGAACCATGGATCTTGATCAGGCCCATCATCCATTCCCCACCATCGCTTTAAGTGCAAGATGGTGCAAATTTCTATTTTAATATCTAATATTCCAACCCAAAATCCAAAAATCCAATTCTTCAATTCCGAATTTCAAACCTTTCAAATCTTTCAACCAAATTCTTCAATTTCCAAAATCCAATTTCTACCAATATCCTAAACCCATGCTGCTACTATATGCCAGATGTACGTATCTCTATAAGTATCTGATCGATGACTAGCCTAATCGAAAGTTCTCTCTTGTGATCGGAGGGTAATTTAACTATAGGGCTTGCGCCTATAGGAAACCAGAACTCAGATCATAAAGTCCTCACAAATGAGGGCGAAATCTCTGGTAGTGTCTTATCTACAAACCATCTGCCTTCAAAATTTATCCCGAACTTAGTTCGTTAAAACTCCCTCGCCGATAAGAAAAGCGAGTGGAGGCCGAGGCCGGAATGTTTTCGGGCGCGCTTGCGGAATAAGAC
>NW_021526520.1:40855-57822 GCF_001605985.2 Dendrobium catenatum | reverse complement strand
AATTAATATAATTAATTAAAGTTTATTAAAATTAATTAATATCATTAATTATAATTAATTTGTAATTAATTATAATTAATTAATATTAATTAAATTTTAATAAATTATAATTAATCGAAATTAATTAATAATAATTAATTTTCTAAATTATAATTAATTAAGTTAATTTTATTATTTAAATTTAATTCTAATTAAAATAATTATAATTAATTAAATTAATTATAATAATTTAATTAGAACTAAATATAATTAATTATAATAATTATAATTAATTAAAAATAATAACAGTAATTAATCAAAATTAATTAAAATAATTATAATTAAAATTAATCTTATTAAAAACTAAATAATTCCTCTCTCCCTCTACCTCTCTGTTCGGCGGAGTTACGGGATTTGGCCGGAGGAGCGTGCCGCGGGGAGAAAGTTACCTTTACTGTCAGCGAGCTCTCGATCGTGGCTTTCGATCAGAATGCCCTAACTTCCGATCCAACTTCACTGCACTCGAGCTCCTGTAGTTGCTTCCGATCAAAAACTGTAACTTCCGATCCAACTGGAAGGTCGTCAAAGGAGCAGAGTCGGACAGCCAAGAGGGAGTCGACGGAGCGATCGGAAGGGAGGAGGCGGAGAAGCGACGCAAGGGAGAAAGTTATCTTCACTGCAAGCGAGCTCCCGTTTATGCTTCCGATCAAAATTCGGTAACTTCCGATCCAACAGGGAAAGGAAAGTCGTCGAAGGAGCAGTCGAACTTCCTCGAAGGAGCCGAAGAAGCGACGCCAAAGGGAGAAAGTTCCTTCAGAGCAAGCGAGCACCTGTTCTTACTTCCGATCAAAATGACGTAACTTCCGACCCGTTAGGAAGGGAATGTCGTCAGAAGAGCAAAGTCGAACAGCGTCGAGAGAGAGCGGGAGAAGCGGCAAAGGCAGAAAGTTATCTTCACAGCGAGTGAGCACCGGTTCTCGCCTCCAATCAAAATGCTGTTACTTCCGATCTGCAGGAAGGGAAAGTCGCTGGAGAAGCGAAGTCGAACAGCGTCGAGAGAGAGCGATTGCGAGAGTCCAAGTGGGAGAGATCGTGCGAGAGCGTGAAGGAAGAGAGTAGAAGTCGAATCAGAGAGCGGGCAATCTCGTTTCTTCGACACTTAATGCGATAGAGAGGTGAACGTGGAAGAAATGACGCGGACATGTCGGCGACGTGCTGAATTCGGCGCCGGACAGGTACGTGGATTTTAATTTTTTTTTGTTTTCTCTTTTTTTTTATACAGCAGGTCAACATGTGTTTGCTTGGTGGTCTCATTCAACCTAAATATTTGGTGTGATTTGAGTTTTGTGTTATTTTCTTGTACTTCTCTAAGAATTTTGACTCATTTAACATCCTCCACATTCCCAAATTCATCAACACTCTCATCTACTTCATCTCCATAATCTAATCCTCACAACTCCACTTCTCAATTTTGGAGCCGTTCCAAATCTTGCTTTACCAACTACTCTCTATAGACCCGATCACCCCTCATCTCCTTCCACCAAACTCTAGATCACAACTTTACATCACCATCATCACATAGACATTCCATCCAAAGGCCACTCCACCCCCTCACCCTCTACACAAACTCACAAACCATAGGAAAACTCTCATATCTTCACTCTTCCATTCACCCTAAAATTCATAAAAGCACCCATCTTCCAACCTCCACACCCAAGGCCAATCCTCAATAACCATTTTTTCGCTCACATTCTCACCTCTTTGAATGCAGGCATATTATCCGGTCTATTAAGAATCTCTGGATTTAAACCTTATTAGATATGTTTAAAATAGGAAAGTTATTATGTTTATACAGTTGAAAATACTATCCCTATTTTGGTGTAGAATGGTTTCTTTGTTTTCTTCCTTTATTAGTCAGTATATTGTCTCAAGTCAAATGATTTAAACATAAAGCATATTCTTAGTGGCCTGGTAATCAGATCAAGCGTTCAAAAAGGGGCATGTCACAAATTCAGTCTAAAAACCACTTGTCCGGTCTAATGAGAGAGTAGCCAATCCATCAAAAAAATGGACTGAAAAACTAACGCGGTTTGACTCGAACTTGAAGATGCTTGACACAAACTTACTAACTGAATGATTATCGACAACAAAATTCAATAAAAAATGCTACTTTAAGAATTTTTCTAGATGTGCTAGTAACCATTCTTTTACAAACATTACCTTGGAGAACAAGTGATATGATGGGCGAGGAATACGTGCAAGATCATTGGCACGATCAACTGCAAGAAGCCCAAATTTGGGACCGTATCCATCAGCCCACTCCCAATTATCTGATGTTGTCCAGAACAAGTAACCAAGAACTGGTACGCCCTAAAAATCAAAATGAATCCCACAGCATTAGTGTATGCAACAAGCTACAAGTCAAAATACAAGGTGAAGTGTAAAAACCGTTATCATGGCAGCATAAACAGCTAATAAATGTTCCAGCAGGTATGGGCGTCGAATCAAGTCAGTTTTGTCAGAAATTCCATTCTCAGTAATGATAAAAGGCACATTCATGTGCTTGTATCTATCATGGAACATATGTAAGACTCTAAACAAACCATCAGGATAAACAGCACGGCCAGATTCACTATATTCTTCATTGTCCACCAGCTTCAAGCCAGGTCCAGTAATAACTTCCTGATCATAAAAAACCAGTCCAACTTAACCGTTATTGAAATCTTTTAAGTACAATGAGTTTTACGGAAGAGCTAACCTGCCCATAATAGTTTATTCCTAGAAAATCTAGCTTATCACATATGGTGTCTACATAGGGGAAAAGCGTTAATGAATTAGCCAGCGTAACAGCAGCAACATCAAAAAGGCCATATGGACGAGTAAAGGAGACGTGATGTGCAATCCCCACCATCGTTTTTCCACCATTCTTGCTGTTAGGACCAAAAAAAAGTACATTAGCCATATTGAGTGATAAATTTACCATAATCAGGAATTAATAAATATATTGGAGACAAGGGAATGGTGATATTTTCATAACCTACAAGGCATTTAGACGTGGTAATTTTAGATTGGTATAAGATAGAAACAAAGACTAAGGAACTGACCTCTCTTTAAGGATATAATCATAGGCCAATGAATGTGCAACAGCCATACAGTGCAAGGCTTGACTAAATACCCCAGATGGTAAAGTGGAGGTCGCTACCTCAATCATATCAGGATTTCCTCCCGGCCAAGCACCCGCACAGTACGTTAACATACAGAATACATGAGGCTCATTAAACGTTACCCAGTAGTCTACCAGATCTGATACACGACCAACTATTAGCCTGCATTCAGAGCATTAAAATAACTACAGTGAATACTAGGATGAAATTAATACTTATGAACACCTTAGATCATAATTTACAAGGATTCTAGTTTCTCATAATCCCTTTTTTTATAGAAATATAATATTATAACAAGTTAATAAAATGAGTACCCAAGCGGCAATTATAAAAAATTGCCAGAATAAATATAAAAACAAAAAAGATAATTAAGAATAAAGACAATTATGTCAAAAGTAAGAAATATTCATCTAATAGATGTGAAGATCCATGGTAAGCTCTCATTTGTGGCTTTGAATATTGTAGAGTGACCCTAAATTGTTTTTCTTATTTATGCCTCCGAATAATAAGATTTGAAACCTCCTATTCACTTGGGATTCATTACTTAGTAGAATATCATTTGAATCAAAAAGCTACTAAGACTCAGTGGCATCAACATACTCTCAATAGTAATGGGATCAAGGGCTATCTTCTCTAGAGGATCTATGACAAAGATTTTAGATGCAAAAGAAATCATGTTTTTTTTTTAGAACTTGTTTCAGTTATGAGAGTTACTAAAGTCTTTAATCCCACAATACCATCAAGAGTTTGTTCCAAATTAGATGTACATGCAAAACCTCCAAATTCAGTGTCCAATCAACCAGTTCTGACCCGATTTAAAAAAGGTAATTGCTTGAATCTTTGTATTTTGAACTCTTTTATATATGCTTGGGAATGATATATGTATATGAAAAAGGTTTGCATGTGTTCTAGAGTAAGGTTCAAGGGTTTGAATGCACATTGGTGAAATATATAATTTTTCCATGGAGCGCCAGGCACTATTTTCTAGTGTCATGGCACTGCAATCTCGAGAATTTGGGGAAATGAAACTAGCGCTGCAATGTCATATGTTCTGGCACCACGGAGCTGGGTCATTTTCTGCACTTAAATATATTAAATTACACTGTTCCATTATATTTGCTTATTTTGGCAATTAAAGAAAACGGGGGATTTTGGGGAGGAAAGAAAGGGATTTGGGATGCTTCAGATCTTTTTTAACAGTTAGACCAGTTCTAAAACTTATCCGGATCAAGGTAGGTCATACTATGACTATTAGTAAAAATGGGTATTCGGGTCAGATTCCGGTCGAACCCATAATTGACTCAGGTCTAATTCAGTTGACCCGAATCCAACACAGTTTTGTAAACGGGTCAAAAATTCAGACCCGGACCCGACCCACCATATTATTGGGTTGACCCAACCCAACCTGCTAACCCAGAATATAGCAGGTGAGGAAGCAAGCATGGGTGCGGGTGCCGTACTTAGCAGGGTCTGGGTGCACGCACAGGAGTTGACGGGGACACAGGCATTGTGCAGGCATAGGTCCAGGTGCGAACACGAGCGCGTGTTGATTTTGAGTTTCCGGGTCAACTTGAACCCAACCAGATTTTAGAAATAGGTTAGAAAACGAATCTCTAACCCATAATTTTTCGGTTCGGGTTCAGGTCGGGTCAAGTATTGACACCCTTAATGCTTATCTTAGTTTTCAAAAATATGAATTTTTTTAAATTTTCTGATTAAATTTATATTTCCGTTACCGAAAAATGAGAATAACTTTCCACCGGAAAAACTTTTACTGCTTAATTTTTTATATGTTATAGAGAGTGAGATTCTGAATATTTTGAATATGTTCTAAGAATTTTACACCGAGGGTTCTGAAATATATGTGATTTTTATTGAATAAAAAATAATCTAGACTCTGAAAAATAATATTGTAGGACAATTAAAGTCTTAAAACAATGCTTTGCAAGATCTCTAATAATTTGGTTATTTTCTGAAAAATTGTATTTTTGCTTAGTAGAGTTTATTGTTGCCTACCATTAGGATATTTTGGCAAACTCTGAAATGAGTTTATTTACGCATTAATCACTGCAATGCATTGATATATGTGCCTAATTGATTAAAATGGATTATGTGGAGATTTGAAAGGGGTGGAAGAAGTTTTATTTTGGTAATATATGTACATTCTGCTTCAGAGTTAATGAACTTTGTTTGTTACTTAGAGATGTTGAACTTTGTCTGATACTCAAAGTTGTTGAACTCTATTTGTTACTCAGAGATACTAAAATCTATCTATTACTCGGAGTTGTTAAACTTTGTCTGTTGGGAACGATATATGACATGCTTGTGTATTTTGCCTAAAGTTCTGATAACTGCATTTATTTTTTTCTCAGTTCCGATTTTAATATTCAGCGTATGTTTAATAAAAGAAATATTTAAAAATTTAGATCGATATTTATAGTCTGTTGAGTTGTTTTAGCTTACTGTTATTTAGCATTCTGTTTTCAGGGTCTAAGAAAGGGAATGATCCCATTGAGTAGTAGTTTCATGAATTTGATCTAAGTCTATAAATATTTTTTTATATCAGCACAGTCATTGCTAGTTTTATTACTTTGTTGTATAGCTTTTGTTTATAGTTATGCTCTGTGATTGTATATATCATTTTGATAACAAAGGAAAAACAAATCTTCTGGATGAGTTTATTTTCAGTCCTTTGGATGTTTTAGTAGCTCTGTAATTTGTTTTTTGTTTTAAGATACATATTAAAAAAAATCTGAAAATTTTCTCAAATTAGATATTGGGATTCGCCTGTTACCGCTAAATACAATAAGAACTCACATCAATGCGTCTTATCGAGTTGGATTGTAACAGTACATGCCTAAACTAAGAAATTAGGAACTGTTTCCGCCACATGTGAAGAGAAATTTTGATTATTTACATCCTCCCTCTTTTTCTTGATTGCAAGGATCAATGAAAGATGATTTTCTCAATTCTATATGAGTTTGAAGAAATCAAAGAGTTGTGCCTATAAAATTTTTAAAAAATGCAATATGAAGAAACACTTCCAAATACAACATTCTACTAATAACCGCTGAAATAGGAGCAAATCCAATTCCCTGTCTAAAGGCCTAATAATGCCCATTTAAACTAAAACCCTACCTAGATATGGCCCAGAGAGTTGAGAGGTATAAGCATCTACTTACAAGGGTTTGTCAAAAATAAAGCCAAAGAATATAACATAGACAAGTTAAAATAATGAATCCAAAGTACAATAAAAGTAACCCAAATCAGAGCTATAAGAGGTTTTATGAGACAAAATAAGGAGACCACTTTAACATTCAAATATCAACGGGAAAATTTTCTAATATCGTTTCTTCCTATTTTGAATTTTAAGCCTTTTTCTTACATTTTAAAATCTATTTTTACTGGATTTATAATAATCCAAGATAAATTTGCAAATTTGAAAATGTCTGCAGTATAAAAATATAATTAAAAAAAACAAACATCATGTACTTTATGATTTTCAAAACTTTGTAAAGGGTGATATTGTCAAGCCAAATGAGGACGCATGTTAGTTGCTTATTGTACCATGCAATAGGTAGTTAAAGTGGCACCCTCCATGAATACTAAACTTTGATAATGTCACTTGTCATGTTGCATGCCGCATGAGCCTATTATTTTTTATATAAAACTTTAATATCATGAAATGAGGCACTAACGTAGTAGCCTTGTGGCATGGCATGCAATTAGGAGTCCACATAAATTTATCAAATGGGTTAAAATGGATTGATAGTAGGTTTGTCGACTTGTAGACTTATTAAGTCCACAACGCCCACCTTTTACACATATTACACACATATTTATCTAGGTAATTAGGACCTTCAGCCTTTATTACTCTATTCAAATGAGTCATGGGTCCTCTCATCTTGGTTGATAGAATTTACAAGAGGTAAAGTAGGCCCTGAAGGATCATCCCCTACCTCTAACAAAACCAAATGCAAGTCAAGTGCAAGCCGAATAATTTGAGACAATTCTTTTGACTACAATGGTTGTTCTCAACAACGATGAGACCAACCAACTAATATGCTTCATCGAAAGTTGATGTTCGATGAGCACTTCGAAACTCCAATAGGTAAGAGCAATTGAGTTTGGAGAAGACGGAGTATAATAGGGGAACCAGGAGAGTAAGAGGTGAACTTGCCACTCCCCAATGAAAGTTTGGGATAAACCTTCTTATCATTATGCATGGCATAAAAGATTATCGTTTATGGTATTTTGTAATTATGTAAATCACAGAAACATTATACCCCTTAAGTTTGAAATAAAAAATTTTACCAATCCAAGTAGTTGTACCCAACAAATTTTGCAAAAAAATGCAATATGAAGAAATTCTTTCAAATGCAACCTTCTACTAATAGCCCCTAAAATAGGAGCAAATCCAAATTACCCTGTCTGAAGGCCTAATAATGCCCATTCAACTAAAACCCTAGCCACACATTGTAATTGCCAATATGTTGATCCAGACAATTAATATAATTTGTAAATTATCTTCACCATAATATAAATACTATTATGCTTTAATTATAATAATTTTCTACTGATTTTAGTGGGCAATGTAGATATGAAAACATTTGTTTTTTATTTAAATATAATTCCTTAAGAAATTAACACATATCGGTACAAGTGAGTTTTCTGGAATAGTTAGGTGTCCGTTTTGTAAACCGATTTCACCAAGGCCTTCTAGATATGTTGGGTTATTTTATAAATACTTTTCTATAATATTTAAAACTCCGAATTTGGAAATATAAAAAAATTTATAAGAATTTTATACGTAATTACCAATATATAAAAATAAGCAATTTGCATAATTACCAATATACCCTTCAAATAGTTTATTATAAAAAAATCTTTATCCACTCACCAAATTTTATATGTCATTTCCCTTTCAGTTTCCTAAGCAGATATGTGAAAAAGATGAAAAAGAGGGGGTAAGGAGAGAGAAACCTAGGGTTTGGGAGTCGTAGAGTCATTTTTGTCAGTTGACCAGTTGAGAATTTTGCTCATCTTGAGGTATTGTACGACCTCTAATTTTGATGATTTTGCTTATTTGGTGTTTTCTTAATTTTAATTTGATTAAAATTTACAAAAATTGCAATATCTTAATTTTTAGCAAACTTCCGCTATGTAATTTTTAGTAAGTTATAATTTTAATCATTATGCACATGATGACGTAAATATATTAAACTTTTATCAAATACTTTTGTATTTTTAAGGAAATGTCCTAATTTGAGATATTTAAATAAATATAAAAGTTGGATACATATGTGAGACCTCCAGGATCAGAATATTATTCAAACTGGTCTAAGCCAACTAAAAGTCAAGTAGTCAAGTAACTTGTTGAATTTCTACATTTAAACACTCTTGCATGTGTCTGAGAATGATCTGTGTAGAAAAAAATTTGCATGTGTTCTAAATTGGGTAATTAGGGTCTGAATGCAACTTTGTGAAATATGAAATTTTCCCTCTAGAACATCGTGGCATTGGAATAGTGGCACCCTGACGCTGTGATCTCTGAAATTTAGAAAATGAATTAGCAACCCAGGCACTGGAATAGTGGCGCCCCGGTGCTAGGCCAAAATTTCATATTAAAAATATTTTTTTCACTATTCATTCTATTTCTACTCACGCAAGCTACCGGCCTAGAGCGGGATTTTAGATAGAGAGGAGGATTTGGGCAGCTTCAGATCTTTTTTAATTGTTGGCCCAATACGAAAAGTTGCTCAGGTCAAGGTAGGTTAATTTGGAGTTTTTTATCAAATTTATAATTTAATTTTGCAAAAATGTGATTTATCATATTCTAGTAACTTTTATCACGTAACTTTTGATATGTTGTTGGTATGACTGTTCTGGTGATTTTGCTTATTTATTCAAGATTTTCTACCAGGTATTTTTAAAATACGGTGTTTTTTATCAATTCAAGAAAACCATTTTGATATCTAAATATAGTGTTTTAATTCAATTAAAGCTTCAGAACATTGTTATACATATTCCTTGGTAATGTGGTTGAATTATTTTGATAAACTATAGAATATTGGGTGGGAAATTATATGACAGTTCGTTAGAGCATTTCTTCAGAATTATACAGCAATATTGTGATTGCTTCGATAGTGTATAATGCACTTTATTTTAAGTATCTATGATTGAAATATTTGAATTGGCGGCAAGAAAAAGATTATGTTGGCGACAAGAAGTGATCCTTCTATCTCTTATGTGTTTCAAATTCTGGAGCCTCAGGGTTATATTTATTAAGAAAAGATTATACAGGCGACAATAAGGAATTCTATTATATATTATGTGTTGTAAATTATGGAGCCTAAGGGTTATATTTATTGAGAAGGAATTCTATTGGAGCCAAGAAGATATTCTGTTAATTATTATATATGGAAAATTAGGACTTGAAAGCCACTCTGATAATTACTATGAAATATTTATTTAAATTTCAGTAAATCTTAGTACTTTTTCAGTAATTATTTAAAATCATTCAGTAATAGTTTCTATTACAGATTTATGTGGAATACTTCAATTGATTATTTCATCATTTTCAATTCTTTTAGTTTAAGTTGTTGATTTTTATTTTATGCTGTAATAGCCTACCTAGCCATGTTAGTTCACTCTTACTTTTGCTTTTATTTTCAGATCAAAGAAATGGTAAGGAGCTAGCTGAGTAGTTTTAATATCAGACTCAGATCTGTGTTGTAGGTATGGTCTTTTTTTTCCGGCTTGGCTTTTATTATTGTTGCACTTTTCTGTTGTCAAGCGATGTTGTAGATAGACCTCAGATTGTACATATATTTTTGGATGATATGTATAAAAAATTATTTTTTGAGATTTAATAGTCTTCTATTTTATATTATATTCAGTAGTGGTTATTTGTCTTATATAAATTTAAAGTTCAATTTCTCAGCACTTCTTCAATTAGAACTTGGGATAAGTTTATGCTTCTTGCTACGACCGGGCACGATATGATCTGGAAGATTAGGTCTGGTCGTGACAACATAGTAGTCAAAATTTTATAATATTAGTGTATGATATGAATAATTATTATAATTCATCTGTTATAGTCATATATATGTGAAAATGAGTATACTGATTTTTCTTAACTAGTTATGATTCATATGTATATTTTATATGCACTAGATTGATGCCATGAGCTGAATATGAAGTATAATATCACTTATTTATTATGTTATATATGTTATCAAATGTGTGTATAAAAGAAAGGTTGGTCAGAAATAATTGACTTATTATGATTGGCAGGATATATGTTACCTTATACAAGAGGATGATCGACAGACTTTTCTTTAAAATAATATTTGTTATATAATTCTAAATGATATGAAAAAAGATGTATAAGGAAACAAATTGATATGATATGATACGATGATGGGCAGGAAATGACAACTTCTGATATGAAAGTCACCGACCTAAAAACTTGTGATATGACTAATTATTGGAAACATGAATGATATGATTGAGACTGATTCCTGTAGGGCTGGCCTATATGACTAAATACAAAAATACCACAAATAGTTGGATGTCTTATCTTGTTCATAATGCTTATACATGCATATAAAAAGAATATATATATGATAAACTGCATATGATTGAGACTAATTCATGTATGGCTGGCCTACAGGACTAAATACAAAAAAAATATCACAAATAACTTGATGCTTTATCTTGCTTATAGTGCTTGCATATGCATATAAAAAGAATATATACCTAATAAACTGTATAATTAACATGACATGACTTGTATAAGATATAGGTTATGATTGATACAAGTATTTAATAAGACTGATAAAACTAATATAAATATATTTGAAATATATTGTGGGCTCCGAAAATTCGACCTCGGCCTCCGCTCGCTTTTTCTTTTTTTTTTTCAGGCGAGGGAGTTTTAACTGAATAAGTTCCGAGGTAAATTTTGGAAGGCAGATGGGTTTGTAGATAAGACACTACCCAGAGATTTCGCCCTCATTTTGCGAGGACTTTATGATCTGAGTTCTGGTTTCCTATAGGCGCAAGCCCCTATAGTTAATTACCCCTCCCAATAACGAGAGAGAACTTTCGATTAAGGCTAGTCATCAATCAGATACGTAGAAAGTATTATATCTTTTTGAGTCGTTATAAGCTCTCCAGACATTTATTATTGACTATATTATAGAACAAGTTAATGCATAAGGTGAGAAGCTTAGTTGATTTAGTCAAAGTAAAACTCATATTTTGTTTTATAGCTTGTGTATGTAAGATCGATTGAATCTGAGATATGTTGGATGTTTAATTATGAAATATTTTTTGAGAATGTTTAGTTGCTTGTATAATATACAAATTCTTATAAAATGCAACTATTATAGAAGCTTTTGTTTTTAGATGAATGTGATAAAATATATCATGAATATTACTTTGAATGTTTAATGAACTTTATGAATGTTGGAGGGATATAAAAAAAAATAAATTAAATTGAAAAAATAAGATTTTTCTTTCATTGCGATCTTTGTGTCGAATTGAAAGGGATTGACTGTGGCATAGAATTTATATATTGAATTCAATAATTGTCAATGAGGCAAATCCAATGACGCCAAAATTTGGCTAATTCGAGCCCAAAAGTAGGCTCCAATTAAGATCTGAAGCATTAATTGGAAACTTCAAAATATTTTAATATGAAAGACCAAATCATCTTCCAAAATTGACATAATATATCTCAGATCGATGCAGCTCCCCAATGAGAGGAATCCATGAGCCAAGGTTGTTTAATCCTAACATCGTCAAGCACCCCAATGCTAAAAAAAATTATTAATGATCAAATGGAATCAATACAAGCGGTTTTGAGTGTAGTGCTCTTGATTATGCTCCAACTTTTCCCTATATTTACAGTATATGACTCCAAAAAAATCTATAAAGAGGCCTCATGTAAAACCTGAATTATATTAGTTTATAACCATACATTTGCATAAATTAAAAATATCATAAAATCCCAACTTTCATGAAATTAGAAGGAAATTTAATATCACTATGTTCATAATCATAGAATGGAGCAGATTCAACAGTATAAAACTATTATCGAATTTTGAAGGTTTGGGATGTTAGGGAATTAAAAATCATTTGTATTTTTCCCTAAGTTAATAAGCATTTTACTATAGCAGTTTCAAATTAATTCTCGATTAGGCATGTATTCAAGGCATGCTTTGGATATGGGCTTGGCAATAAGTAAATAGTAATTGTTTAACACTTTAATTCAATTAATTGCAATTGAAGGGCTTTTCCCTTGACTGGAGCCCTTGGGTGTGCCTGGAGCGAGCCAATTGTTGGGGTGTAAAAGCAAAGGAGATTGGGAGCGGGATCTTGGAGCTGCCATGAGCAGTTAATTTTAGATTGGGGGTGTCTTGGTAATGGGTAAGATAGGAAAGTGCAGATCATAGCATGTCTGTGATATTTATCTACCTCATTACCCTATCTTAAGAGATTTTGATTGATAAACAAAGTATATGCTTGGCGAAATGCTCTAATTTGTGGCTAAGTCATTTCAGTTTAATGATGTGCATTTGAATTGCTTATGGGATTTACATTGCACAACTCAAGATCAATCAAATGTTAAGATTAAGATGGACCAAGATGTTAAATTTGGAAGCCTTTTACATTATCTTAGGAGAATTTGTTAGTGGTTCCACCAATGATTACTTGCAGTTTGGAATTGATTATGCTCACCAATCTAAATTATCATATTAATATATATATTAATCTTGATTATTAGAAATAATATAAGGACTTCTTTATTAAATAATTTATTAACCCTCATATATGTAAAGTTATCTTAATTAGGAATATAAAGGTAAATAAGCTTATTTGGCAAAATTTTTATCATATTACCTTATATTTATTTATGACTTATGTTTCATATCTATTTATTAATGTAGTGTGATTAATTTATATATATAATACATAATATTATTATATTAATATTCAATATATCCTTCATATATTAAAAAATTTGCATGCAGTCACTACTTTAGTGAATATGATATTCAGGATGTCAGAATCGTGGGTCTAGTTATATTATTGCATTAGATTGTTTGGATTCCATAGATAGTAAATTGATATATTATATTTACGCATTTTGGATCTTCATTTGATTTTATAATGAATTTCCCAAACATTATCTATTTAAATTAGAACCTGCTACTAGCGCGTTTTAGCCCTATTTTGGATGCATTATGATGACTTTTTGACTCTTCCCTTGTGGCTAGCCGTTTCTAGCCGTTGAATGTCATCATATATTTAATATAAACTGAATTATTAATGATGAAAGTATAATATTATTAGTTGATAGAAAAACATATTAGAAATAATTACTTTTATTCAAATAAGCTTTTATTTGCCTTTTCTCTTTAAATACCTATCTTCTTCATCATGGTAAGGGCTGCTTACACAAGAAAAAACCCAGCCAATTCTTTCATACTTCCTTTTCTTCTTTACATGCTAAAATCTTGAGAGGGAGAAGCCTTGAGTTTATTCCAAGAGTTTCTTTTATTTTGTGGATCGAAATCATTTTTGGAAAGCGTTCAACACACAAAGCGAGTAGCATCTCTTAAGTTCTTGCAGTTTGCTTTCCATCTCTAAATCTCTACTTGCTTGCATTTTTAAGCTTTCACCAATATATTTCTTTCTGAAAATATTTTATCTTATGTGCTGAAATACTGTTGGAAATTTCATATTAAAGTTTTTCTATATCCATACTTTTAAATCCATAAAGGTTTTAGCAAAGCAGGCATTATATCTTTACTCTTTAAGGTGACATAGATTTACATCTATCTAATCAAATTCCAATTTTACTTTTTATGGATTGAGTTAAAGTTTAAATCAGGCAGACTATATTTTTATTTAAATATTTCTTATTTTAAACAAAATATAAAATCATCTTAAAGTTGAGCAAGTTTAATGATTCTATTTGCAAGTAGTGAGGTACAACAACAACAACCATCAGGCCTTATATCCACTACGTGGGGTCGGCTACCATGAATCCTTTTGTCTCCATTTGGTCCTATTAAAAAGTCAAATTTCTCGTTTAACAATCTCAATAAGAAAGGTCATTGCCTAATATTTTCTAACCAAGTCTTTTTAGGTCTACCCCTACCTTCTTAACAAAGTCAAATGGCTGAATACCTTACTTTCGCTAACCGGGTCCATCGCAAGGCCGCCGTTTATAGTGACCCAAAACCATCTAAGGCGACTTTTCCTCTAATCTATCTTTCTACTTGGAGCTACTACCAACCTTTTCCACGTAATATGCTCATTTCGTATCCTATCTCTAAGGGTAAAGCCACTCATCACCTGAGCATCCTCAATCTCTAGCCACACTTAACTTAAGGTATTATGCTTCTCTTTTAAAGCCAACATTCGGCACCATAAGCATTGCAGCGCCTCCACTACCATCTTAAATAGAAATTTTCCCCTTTAAGTCTTGAGGGGTACATTTCTATCAACATTACGAAGCCACGATGCATTCCTCCAACTTCAACCATCCAACTTGAATTCTGCTGATAAATCCCCATCTATATTCACCATCACTCTTGAACAATAGATCCAAGATATCTAAAACGAGTACTCCTATTAAATGACTGATCGCCCAAAGTACAATCCCTCACTAGGTCTATTACTTTACTAAAATGCACTCGCATTATTATTCCGTTTTAGATCTAACTCAAGCGAAACTTTTAGACTCTTAAAGTTGACCTCCAACTAGCTTCCAAGTTTACTTCAACTCCTCTCTAGTTTAATCAAACAAGAGAATATCATCAGCCAAAAAAGACGATACACCCAAGGTACATCTCTTGAAATGTCTAGTGAGAACATCCATGACTAAAGCAAAAAGATATGGGCTTAAGGCTGATCCTTGATGTAATCCAACGAAAAGGGAAATACTTTGGTCATCCACCTTGTTTTGACACAAGTTAATAGCTCCTGCATACATAATCTTTAATGATTTGATATAAAGCATTATTGACTCCTTTACTTTTCAAGAACTCTCCATAGCACTTTCTCTTGGACTTTTTCATATCGCTTTTCTTAAATCATAGAAGTATATATGTAGATTCAATCCTATTTTCTTCTATCATTTCTCCTCAAACCTCTTAATAAATGTATGGCTTCCATAGTCGACCTACCCGGCATGAATCCAAATTGATTTGAAGAAAAACATTAGTATCACGCCGCAACTATGCTCCAAAACTCGCTCCATATTTTAAAGTATGACACATTAAACTTAATACCCTCTATAAATTCGCACAATCTTGGATACATTCACCTTTATTTCTTAAAAATGCAGGAATTAACACACTCATTCTCCCACTCATCTGGCATCTCTTAGTCTTCAAATATGTTATTAAAAAGTTAGTAAGCCATTGAAATTCCTTCATCTTCCTAAGCATTTCCATACCTTATGAATATCATCAGGATCCAACAGCTTTCCACCCTTCATTTTCCTTTAAAGCCTTCTCTTAACTTCAGATTTACTAATACGCCAGATAAAACATAAATCTTTTATTTTCATCTAGGCTTTAAGGTCACTATAGTCAATCTTATTATCAGAATCTCATTAAAAGTTTAGCAAAATATTCTCATCCATCTTTTGTTGAATATCATCTTCTAAGAAAAGTATATTTTTGATCTTCATCTTTAATACACTTCACTGAACTAAATCCTTACTTACTCCTTCTCTTTGTTTGGCTAACTTATACATATATTCTTTCTACCCTCTTTAGTATCTTAATCTAATTATATAAATCACTAAAAGCTAATGTCTTTGCATCGCATATTGCTTTTCTAGCATCCTTACGAGCCACTTTATATATTTCCCAATTTATTCAAAAATTTTTAAAATAAACCAATATTTTATAACAAAGCTTTCTTATTATTAATTTTTTCTTTGCCACAATTAGGATTCACACCACCAACTATTTTTACTATTGGGAGCATTTCCCTTTGACTACTACCAAGGACACTTTTGCAATATTCTTAATATCCTAGCCACTTTTTCCCCACATAAGATTAGCATCCTCATGCCACAGACACGAAATCTTAGATCTAAAATTCTTATTTCAAAAATATTTTTGTTTAATATTCTTTAAAAGCCCCCATTATAATCTAGAAAATGTTTTACTTTATTTTTTTATTTTATCGCCCCTTTATCTTAAAGTCAAAAACTATAATTCGTATTGTTGGGTACATAAATTTTCACTCGGAATACTTTACAATCTTAATGCTAAATCTAAACGATTTTGATTTTCTAATAAGGAACCCAATAGTCCCAATCTGGGTTGATATTATATCCATTTTTCAAAAGTGATGAGATGCTCATTCCCTATTTCTTAAATAAAGATATTAGCAATAAAAAATCAT
Organism: Dendrobium catenatum; assembly: GCF_001605985.2. Lineage (NCBI taxonomy): Eukaryota > Viridiplantae > Streptophyta > Magnoliopsida > Asparagales > Orchidaceae > Dendrobium > Dendrobium catenatum. The sequence continues at coordinate 41,242 of NW_021526520.1, read as the reverse complement.
AAGCTAAAAAAAATCCAATATGGTCTTGCACCTTCATTCGTCGTTCCGATCCAATGGCCACCATGAATGCTTTTAAAATCATCTACCTCGTCTTACCAACATGTCCATTAATCTCCTCCAATAAAAACTCTTTCTTCAAGGTATTTTTGTATTAATTTTTCTAAGTTCATTCCAAAAATTTAATTTAGAGCTCATATCCAAACCTACTTGAGGAGCATAAGGCACTTATATATAACAATCTTATCATCAACAACAATCTTTAAAGTATATTCTATCACCATCCTATTAATTTTTATAAACATTATCCTTTAAACTCTTATCTATAAATAACACCTAACCATTATACCGAACTACCCGAATACCCCAAAGTTTAAATCATCTCCTTCG